>NC_143041.1:9913696-10117446 GCF_057628025.1 Oncorhynchus mykiss
TTCATTCTTGGCAGATCATCCGTTCAAACACAACAAGTCTCAATTATTAGACCAGGTCTCAGTAAATTAGAACTAGTCGGAGTGGTCTGCTCTGCTTGATTCCACAGAGCTGCGCAATGTCCATAACCAGAGAATTGATTGTTCATTATGGCCCCCAAAAATGCTAATAATAGCACCCAAAAATAGAAATAGCTTGTTGATCATTTGGCCCTATCAACAGACTCAGATTGAATCTACAGAATAATTTGATTTATCGTCTGATAGGTCATTAGCCTAATTAGCTAATACAACAAAAGAAATCGCATCTGTGAAGCATTTCGGCCAAACAGCCAGTGGCGATTTTAGCATGTAAATCTTGGTTGGGCAAACTCCATTTTTTTTTTAGCTGTATGACAGCAAAGCCACTACACAACACAACACAACACAACACTTCACAATACATGAATTGCACTATAATGTGATAAATTGTGCCCACAAAGTGTTAGGGCCTACATAAAGCTGTCCCAACAGCAGAGCTTTCTTTTTAGCACCTTTGAGTGAATCCTTACCACCGCTACACCTGCCTAACAGCGCAGCTAAGACTAACATAGTCAACATAACTATTTGTCCAGCACTTTTGAAATGTACAGCAACAGAATTCAGAAGATGGACTGTTCTTACAGTATTCTCCCTGTACACCAAGTCAGAACTGTAGGATATATAAAAGAGGCATATAAGCAGACAATGAAAGCTCCTACAACATTCGATGATTACATTTCTCTAAACAGGCTATATGCTACATGTGCACCACCAAATTAGAACAGTAGGCTAAGTTATGAGGGGGAAAGGGACCAAATTATTAGGGTGAGGCACATGGGCTACAAACAGCTTACTACACAACATACAGTTAGTATTACTTTATTAGCTACAGTATACATATCTCCCTGGCATATTACATAATTTATGCAGCAGCATACAAGACATTTTGGACCCACCATTGTGTTGTACTCACTTGTACAGGAAGGTGGTGCGGCAGTCCTACTTGTGGCCAGATTTTGTCATGATACTTGATCATCAAAGTCTGTCATTCTCTGGATTTATGGGGCTTTCAAGACAACTGGGAACTCTGAAAAAAACAAGGTCGAATCACGACATCAGTGATCTTCAGGTCGGAGCTCTAGAAAGACGCCGAGTTCCCGACTTGGAATTCCGAGTTGGATGATCATTCAAAATGTATATTCCCAGTCGGAGTACATTTCTTCCCAAGTTCCCAGCTGTCTTGAACTCCCTGAAATCGGATATTTCCCTGTTCCGAGTTTCCAGTTGTTGTGAACGCGCAAAAAGGCATGCTGGATTGACAGCATGGCCAATGTATTCAACCTTTTCTGGCCCATGGGGTTGCGTGTGAATGTTAATCCTTTTAACGTGGAAAATAGACGAATTAAACCCAGACTTGGACCACACACCCTCTCCACTGAATAGCAGGGGAAGCAAAACAGTGATTGCTTTGCAATGCTTGCAGTTAGTCACTGATTCCTTCCAAACCACTCATTGTTGAATTTGCGATTTCGTACTTGGTGTGTTATGTTTATGTCCAATGGCCGATGAGCACCGATACGTTAGTTTTATCTGTGGCCAATGACCTTGAGCCTTTTTGGATGGACACTTCTAAATGTAAATCTATGGCAGCACCCAAGGGGGCTTAAACTTTCTAGCTCTCCCTGTAGATTTTGTGGTGAGGTAATGTGACAGAACACTGAGCCAATCACAGTGCAACTAGAGATGTACCAAACCCTATGCTCTGTATTTTCCACTGGCTGGCCCTCCACCACAGAAAGCACAGAGCTAGGCTGTCTGTATGTAGCTTTATTAACTCAATATATATTTTTTAACATTATTTGCAAACTGATATGTGACATGTATTAATTTCAAAATAACATGCAATAACAGGCTCAGCCCATTCTGCCCTGAATGACGGGTCGCCACTGGCTGTAGCCTAGGCCTACTTGAATCTTAAGAGGCAGCATAACCCACAAATGAGAGCACCCAAAAATAAAATACATATTTCCATCAGACTGGAAGTGGAGCTAGGCTATTGTCCAAATTATCAGACGGGAGATGGACGGAGCTGTTGCTCATTGGGCCAAGAATTGGTTTGAATACCATAGTGATTCTCGGTGTCTTTGGAGTCTCTGAATGATATTGTGATGTCCCGGAAAGTGACAATCAGCCTGCAGGGAAATAGCAGGGCATATCTGACTTTTGTATCCCGCAGGTGGGTACGCACTTTGTTGAACGATGCCCTGTCTTTCATCAGTTCAGCAGAGACATCCAGGTAGATGTGCACTCTCTGGCCCTGGTACTTCAGATTGCCAGCAGCCTTACCAGCCAGCCGCACAATGGTCCGCATCGTCTGACGATTTCCTCAGATCCTCAAAAAGCTCTACAGCTGCACCGGAGACAGCATCTTGACTGGCTGCATCACCGCTTGGTATGGCAACTGCTTGGCATTCGAGCACAAGGTGCTACAGAGGGTAGTGTGTACGGCCCAGTACATCACTGGTCCGAGCTCCGTGCCATCCAGGACCTCTATACCTGGTAGTGTCAAAGGAAGACCCTAAAAATTGTCAAAGACTCCAGTCAACCATCTCATAGAATGTTCTTTCTGCTACCGCACGGCATACGGAACCATGCACCAAGTCTGGAACCAACAGGACCTTGAACAGCTTCTACCCCTAAGCCATAAGACTTCTAAATAGTTAACCAAATAGCTACCCTGACTCTCTGAATTGACCCTTTTTTAACTTACTCTATTGACTCACGACATACGCTGCTGCTACTGTTTATTATCTATTATGTTGCCTAGTCACACATACAGTTGAAGTCGGAAGTTTACATACACTTAGGCTGGAGTCATTAAAACGTATTTTTCAACCACTCCACAAATTTCTTGTTAACAAACTATAGTTTTGGCAAGTCGGTTAGGACATCTACCTTGTGCATGACACAAGTAATTTTCTAACAATTGTTTACAGACAGATTATTTAACTTATAATTCACTGTATCACAATTCCAGTGGGTCAGAAGTTTACGTACACTAAATTGACTGTGCCTTTAAATAGCTTGGAAAATTCCAGAAAATTATGTCATGGCTTTAGAAGCTTCTGATAGGCTAATTGACATAATTTGAGTCAATTGGAGGTGTACCTGTGGATGTATTTCAAGACATACCTTCAAACTCAGTGTCTCTTTGCTTGATATCATGGGGAAAACAAAATAAATCATCCAAGACCTCAGAAAAACAGACATCCACAAATCTGGTTCATCATTGGGAGCAATTTCCAAACACCTGAAGGTAGCACGACGTGTTCTGTCTCCTAGAGATTAATGTACTTTGGTGCAAAGAGTTCAACTCAATCCCAGAACAACAGCAAAGGACCCTGGGAAGATGCTGGAGGAAACAGGTACAAAAGTATCTATATCCACAGTACAACAAATCCTATATCGACATAACCTGAAAGGCCGCTCAGCAAGAAAGAAGCCACTGCTCCAAACCAGCCATAGTAAAGCCAGACTACCGTTTACAACTGCACATGGGGACAAATGTCATACTTTTTGGAGAAATGTCCTCTGGTCTGATTAAATAGAAATATAACTGTTTATCCATAATGACCATTTTTATGTTTGGAGGAAAAAGGGGGAAGTTTGCAAGCCGAAGAACACCATCCCAACCGTGAAGCATGAGGGTGGCAGCATCATGTTGTGGAGATGCTTTGCTGCAGGAGGGACTGGTGCACTTCACAAAATAGATGGCATCATGAGGCGAGAAATTTATGTGGATATATTGAAGCAACATCACAAGACATCAGTCAGGAAGTTAAAGCTTGGTTGCAAATGGGTCTTCCAAATGGACATTGACACCAAGCATACTTCCAAAGTTGTGGCAAAATGGCTTAAGAACAACAAAGTCAAGGTATTGGAGTGGTCATCACGAAGCCCTGAACTCAACCCTATAGAACATTTGTGGGTAGAACTGAAAAGGTGAGTGCGAGCAAGGAGGCCTACAAACCTGAATCAGTTACACCAGCTCTGTCAGGAGGAATGGGTCAAAATTCACCCAATTTATTGTGGGAAGATTATGGAAGGCTACCTGAAACGTTTGACCCAAGTTAAACAATTTAAAGACAATGCTACAAAATACTAATTGAGTGTATGTAAACTTCTGACCCACTGGGAATGTGATGAAAGAATAAAAGCTGAAATAAATTATTCTCTCTACTATAATTCTGACACTTCACATTCTTAAAATAAAATGGCGATACTAACTGACCTAAAACAGGGAATATTTACTAGGATTAAATGTCAGGAATTGTGAAAAACTGAGTTTAAATGTACTTGGCGAAAGTGTATGTAAACTTCAGACTTCAACTGTATCTACAGTACCTCTATCTCATACCCCTGCACATTGACTCTTTACTGGTACCCAGTGTATATACTGTAGCCACGTTACTCATTGTGTATTTATTCCTCTTGTTATTATTGTCCCCCACAATGAAATCGGCGAGGGATCAGTCTCTGTCTGTCAGTTCGTACATTAGTCACACACGATATCTCAGACAGCACTGGCCCGATTTTGACCAAACTTGGGTAAATGATGCGTCTTGCCATAGAGATCCGGCATTTACAAGATTACACTGATTGGCCCAAGGTGAGAGCTATAGTAAATCATTTATTTGTCACACCAGACAGGAAGACACGAAGCAAGAGGGATAACTGGGCCCAACATCTGTCTTCTACAGCATGTGGCGTTGTTTCATTTTTTCCGCTCACCAAACGAGGTCAGCGAGAGTGCCGAATAATGGTAAAAAACAAAATGGTGGTTTATTTGATGGAATATAAGTTTTGTAGTGCTGAGGTTGTTATGAATGTAGTGATACTGATAAGTTTACAAAAAAAAACAGAGGAAAAAACCTTGTTTCCATCTATTGCCTATTGAAAACTACCTCAGCTCCACTCATAGAGATGCACTGCCACTCTGTGGAAATAAAGTGTACTGCAGCTGAGACTCACTTCCAGTACCTACAGATTATTTTAATTTGAGCCAGATTGCTACAGCAGGAAAATAATCTTGCAGAGACAGGAAATGTGAATTATTATGTGGATTATAATTAAGGTACATTTTTGTAGGGCTTGATACATATTTCGTAAGGGTAAGTCTAAAATTTCAAAGTGGAAAATACAAACTGCAGGAGCTTTTTAAAACCTCAAATAAACTTCAAGTAATTATATGTCCTGCATTGCAGGACAGTTCTCCTGCAACAGGGTGATCAAATTAAGATAATGCACCTCTACCCAGAGAGCTGAATCAATCTGTATTGATATGAAAGAACTGCACAGGTGAAAGAAAATTCCTGGTTTGTACAGTGCATTCGGAAAGTATTCCGTATTCCGAATGTTCAGTGGTGGAAAAAGTAAATGTAATTGCTAAAATATACTTAGGTATAAATCATTTCAAATTCCTTATATTAAGCAAACCAGACGGCACCATTTTCTTGTTGTTTTTTAATGTATGGATAGCCAGGTCCATATTCTAACACTCAGGCATAATTTACAAACAAAGCATTTGTGTTTAGTGAGTCCATCAGATCAGAGGAAGCAGAGATGGCCAGGGATGTACGTGACCATTTACTTGTCCTGCTAAGCATTCAAAATGTAACTGGTACTTTTGGGAGTCAGGGAAAATGTATGGAGTAAAAAGTACATTATTTTCTTCAGGAATGTAGTGAAGTAAAAGTAAAAGTAGTCAAAAATATAAATAGCAAAGGAAAGTACAGATACCCCCCAAAACTACTTATGTAATATTTTAAAGTATTTACACTGAAATACTTTACACCACTGGTTATGTTACAGCCTTATTTTAAAATGGATTAAATGTTTTTTCCCCCCCTCATCAATCTACACGTAATACCCCAAACTGGTTTTTAGAAAATTTTTCAAATGTATAAAAAAATATATATCTGAAATATCACATTTACATAAGTATTCAGACCCTTCACTCAGTACTTTGTTGTAGCACCTTTGGCAGTGATTACAGCCTCAAGTCTAATTGGGTATGACGCTACAAGCTTGGCACACCTGTATTTGGGGAGTTTCCCCCATTCTTCTCTGCAAATCCTCTAAAGCTCTGCAAATCCTCTAAAGCTCTGTCATCAGGTTGGATGGGGAGTGTCACTGCACAGCTATTTTCAGGTCTCTCCAGAGATGTTCGAATGGGTTCAAGTCTGGGGTCTGGCTGGGCCACTCAGGGACATTCAGAGACTTGTCTCAAAGCCACTCCTGCATTGTCTTGGCAGTGTGATTAGGGTCGTTGTCCTGTTGGAAGGTAAACCTTCGCCCCAGTCTGGGGTCCTGAGCGCTCTGGAGCAGGTTCTCATCAAGGATCACTCGGCACTTTACTCCGTTCATCTTTCCCCCGGTCCTGACTAGTCTCCCAGTCCCTGGTGCTGAAAAACATCCCCACAGCATGATGCTGCCACCACCATGATTCAGTGTAGGGATTGTACCAGGTTTCCTCTAGACGTGATGCTTGGCGTTCAAGCCAAAGAGTTCCATCTTTTGGCAAACTCCAAGCGGGTTGTCATGTGCCTTTTACTGAGGAATGGCTTCTGTCGGTCCACTCTACCATAAAGGCCTGATTGGTGGAGTACTGCAGAGATGGTTGTCCTTCTGGAAGGTTCTCCCATTTCCACATAGGAACTCTGGAACTCTGTCAGAGTGATCATCGGGTACTCGGTGACCTCCCTGACCGAGGCCCTTCACCAATTCCTCAGGTTGGCCGGGCGGCCAGCTCTAGGAAGACTGTGTTTCTAAATGTATGTCTGTTTTTATTTTTAATAAATTGGCAAACGTTTAAAAAATATGTTTTTGCTTTGTCATTATGGGGTATTGTGTGTAGATTGATGAGGAAAATGTTTTATTTAATCAATTTTAGAATAAGGCTGTAACGTAACAAAATGTGGAAAAACGGAATAGGTTTGAATACTTTCCAAATGCACTGTACGTGCATGTAGATCAATGCAAATTAAGTATAGGGCATGAGCAGAGGAAACC
The DNA here is from genome assembly GCF_057628025.1 of Oncorhynchus mykiss. Classification (NCBI taxonomy): domain Eukaryota; kingdom Metazoa; phylum Chordata; class Actinopteri; order Salmoniformes; family Salmonidae; genus Oncorhynchus; species Oncorhynchus mykiss. The sequence continues at coordinate 9,920,786 of NC_143041.1, forward strand.
CCACTAGACTATTGAGATGCTCCCTATGGTGGTTTCAGTACCTTCAAACAGATGGCCCCAGACCAGAGCCAGCGATAGATCAGGCATTTTCTAGAGGTTCAAACAGATTACGGATCATAACCTGACCTGACCCAACTCTCCCTCATGCATTTGACGGCTTTACAGTGACCTGTGCTGTAACCCTGTTGCTCAACCCTGGACCATGTGTACACTCTATGGCAGTTTCCCTTTCATAATCCCTGGACTGGTTACACATCATACACAATCTTTGCACTTTCACCTAATTTAGCCTCTGATGTAGTTTCTCTGAATCTTTGTATGTTGGCCTTAGAATCCTATACTAATGCCTCTCTCAAGAAATCTGGACCTTATGACACAGAACAGGATGGTTGGAACCCCGAGCTGGCTGTACCCCCTCATTTGTTACATTGGTGGCAGTGGTGGGATAATACTAGAGTCTCTTAATCATTACACTATTAATAGTGGACATTCATGTACTAAGGAGCCTTTGGTCCATGCACCATCCAGGACTGTATATGACTGGATAGCAGAGGGGGTTCACAATCAGTAGGCCTAGCTGCCTGTACAGATCTGGGGCAAAGTAGAGCTCTGAATGCTGGGTCAAAGGAGGAGTGGGTCGCATCACTGCATTTAAAAACTGAGATAAGCCAATCCAGCTGTCACATGCTGCTGTCTGTCACGGAAGGAAGGAGGCATCACATGGTTTCAAAATGCTTCCAGGTTAGTTTCAGTTCATTCACAAAGGGCCCTGGTGAAACAGGGTAAATGTTTGACCAGCTGTTCTTATTGCTGTGAGAGGCAGCAGCAATGTTTCTCAAGAGAGGCCTATGGCATACAGTATGTGTACAGTGTACAGACAGGGGTCTATTGTAATCGGGGATGTCTTATAATCTATCATTATGCACCTAGTCCTGCATGACGTCTAGCCCACTTTCTTTCAGGAAACTGAAATCATGCCAGGGTGTTTGGTCTAATTATGATGTCATCAAAGGGTCTTCATAAAGGTAAGCAGATCAAACAAAAAGGGAATTACAGTACTAAAAGAGGCAACATTTTCCATATTCATAGAGTCCAAAACTATAATTTGGGGGTTTGGCTGTGCTCTAAGGATGGCTATACAGTAATAGGAAATCTATTTTATTTTGATCTCTGACCTATGCACTGCTCAAAAGGACCATTTCACCAGCAGGTGTCTCTATTTCCAAAGCCTAAATCGTGCTCACAAAAACACACACACACCCATAAGCACACGGCCAATAACAGGATGTTTACAGTTTCCCACAATCCTTGGCAGTTTATTGATTGTATTGAGGGTTCTATATACACACAGTCTACACCCTGTGGCTACAGTGCTATTTTCCTTTCACCCTGCATCCCCATCAATGCCATTTTAAGTACAGGCAACAGGGACTGTTGTTATTGGGTATTCTTATGAGGTATTCTTATGAGTTGCATGGTGAATGACAGAGAGAAAAAAACAGTAGGCCAGTGGAAACATATTGTAAACACAAATTATTCATAGCACAAAACACCGAGAGATTAATTTCAAATGACAGCAGGATATTAAACACATTGTTTATAAACATGCCATAAGTTATTTAGTGAATGTATATTGGTAATATAGCTTGCGCTGTGTGGTTTTGGCTGCATTATTGACCTCACTGCGCAGACATGACGCGTCTGAATGTACTTTAAATACACCCGCCGCGAGACTGTCGATAATGTAACTCCGTGAAATGTAATTGGTGGTGGTAGATTTGTTTACCATATTTGGCCAGATAGCAACACAGCGCGTATGGGAATTGGACAGGGGTGGCCGTCATTCACAAAATTCAGTCCCCTAGGACCACTGTATGTGCTAGAAATGTACAAACAAAGCGTTGGCTCACGGGACTTGTGGTCCAAAACAAATAAAAATAAGACATCCTTATTTTGGGGAACATGGTAATCCTCTCATATTTGATATTACTTAATATAATTATTCTATATTATATTTTCATGAACACGTGAACTGTCTAAATTCCAATCTTTTCCATATTGTTTTTGCACTGTACTGACCATCTTGTCTTGTGATTCGAGAGAATGGAATCATTTCATCAGCGGCGCTCGTGTTGTGGCAGGAGTTTTGTGGCATACATATCCCATTTGCACCGCTCTGTCTTGATTGGCTACCGGCTGGTGTCACTCAAGGGGGCGCTACTTACGCTACTGATCAGCACTCTTACAGTAAATATTTGTGTTTGCTCAACCGGTTGTAATGGTGGATGACTGAGACAGAAAAGAGAGGACTAAAACCACGAAAACAAAGTCCAGACACAACACTACGAGCCCTGAGTAGGAATAAAGCATCGTCGCAAAATGGAGGAACTCAAACACCAAGTAATGATAAACCAGTTCGTCTTGACAGCAGGTTGTGCGGCAGATCAGGCGAAGCAGCTTTTGCAAGCGGCACATTGGCAATTTGAGGTAAGGGGTTTACGATCAGTAGCGAGATGGCTAGCTAATGTTTATGTCTGTCAGCCATTGTGACAGACAGTACTTTTAGTTTTGACTGTGCTGCGATGTTCGTTATTATCATGGCTGACATTTGATGTTGCATAAGAACATTAGAAAATAGAGATCAGTATCAACACTTTTAAACTCAACTTCTAGCGTCTATTTATTTGTGTTATATATAATTGTTCTGTTGTATTTATGTATGTTATACATATCCATGAAGTAAGGCTCGACTGGGAAAAGTTTACCCGTTAGAATTTACTCTAGAGATTAAATGTACTAGCTATAGCTAATCCTGTTCCCATGCAGCGGCTAGGTGAGGCTAGAAAATGCTATTATGCAATGAAGATACATGTTCGTTTGTATTGTCTGCAGGTGATTGTTTAGTCTGAACAGTGGAATATATTTTTCACATCAAATTTGATTCAGCTCCATTGCTTATGTGCTGAATGCTTTGTAAACACAGTATTACCTATATTACACAATTCTCTACACAATTTGTATTTGTATATATTTATTTTTTAAATACATTTTCTATGTAGTAAAGGCTAAATATAATTGATCAAATTATATTTTATTTTTGTATGTTTTAGACTGCCCTCAGTGCCTTTTTTCAAGAAACGAATATTCCATACGGTCACCATCATCAGATGGTGAGTATGGGCTCTCTATTAGAATGCAGTCAACTCTTCACCCTAATCTTTTTTTAATGTAATGGTGTTATTACAATAGTATTACTAACTGTGTCAATAGTACCGATACGCCTTCTCTTAGTTCATTAATTACTTAGAAAACGATGCGTAAAGACCCCATAATGATGATGATGTAGTAACAATAACAAAGCACATGTCGGCCATGTTGTGGAGTCGGGGTTCCCATAAATAAACACACGCGTTTAGCAGCAGCAGCCACGTTTGGTTCAGCCAGCACAGCCTGCGTTCGATTAGAATGTTGATGATTTTGGAATGGAAAGAGTGATGTTGAAGGTGGATTCGAAGAAGATGTCCGTGATATATGTGTACTGCACAGTGGTGCATACACGTGAACGGAATCCACATTCTGTGTGCCCCAAACACCATGTCCTTGTGTTTCTGGGGAAAATGTATATTTCCCGTTAAACGAAGGCTGATGTTGTATTCCATTTGTCTGCCTATTTTATTACATCATTTTGAGTTGTTATAACGGTATTACATACATAAAGTAGTGCAGCTGTGATGTTTTGGGAATAGTGTAAAGAAAATATCAAGCATAAAATTGGCAGTCAGTCTGTCAACAGTGCCTGAATATTATAGAACACTTGTTATGGTTTTGCACGCCCTGGATTGCCTACTCAGTGGCACATAAGCCTTTGTGTTGAGCTGCATGGCATGGCAGCATCTAGCAACAGCTGCATTCTGGAACACACATATAGGCTAAATAAAGGATTTGGGGAAATGTTGATCAGTTTGGAGCTGAGCAGAAACCCATTCATGTGTCTGTCCAGATTCTCTCATGTCAGGTGGCCTCACCATACTAGTGGACATTTTAGTGTTAATGCTGGTCTGTGAATGCAATGATTGGTTTCAGATACGTTTAATGTGGGTGCATGTTGCTCACAGTACAGTGTATTCATACAACATTGTTCGAGCTGGAGAATATAGTGTTTTACCTGCAGCTTTTGTGATTGAAAATAAAATCCAGTAGGAGTGATTTAAAATCAAGAGCTGATAACATCTATTAGCTGTGCAGAAACTATATGTCTACCCTCCAACCTTTATTTAGCCTATATGTGTGTCACCTGAAATTACTTTAATTTAGTAAGTCAACATTGGCTCGGATATGGGTGAACCTGGGTTGTACACACGTCTTTGTGTACAGTAGCCTGAATCATATCAGTGGAGGGTATTTCATATCGCTCTGTCCATAGAGACAGAATAAATAACTTTTCAATTTCAATACAAAACAGCTTGCTCTCTGTCTCTGTGTTGTCCTGTGTAAGACCTCTAAACAAGACTGCTATATAGCCAATCAAATGGCTACCCGGACTACCGGCATTGACCCTTTTTTTGCATTAACTCTCTTGCACTGACTCTACATGCTGGACTCTACCCACACACTCACACATACTTACACTGACACCCCAACACACACACACACTACATACACTAGTGCTGAGTGATTCGTGCTTTTTGAGGTTGGTTTGGTTTTGGTTAGATTATTTAAGAAAAAAATAAGAATAGTTTTCAATTTTGGTTTCAATTTTTTTTGTGGAACATTAAATGCATTATGAAATAATGACTTTAAAGGATTTTAGAGATGTTTTATTAGGGATGCACGATATATCGGTAAGCATATCGGAATCGGACGATATTAGCTAAAAATGTCAACATCGGCATTAGCCCGATGTCTAGTTTAACGCTGACGTGCATACCTGTATAACGTTGGTAGAGGATGCAATGACGCCACGAAAAATACAGCGCTACACGTGCAACACAGCATTCCTAACCTAGCCCACAATGTCTGCTGTGTGGATCTATTATGACGTTTCAAAGGAAGATAACAGGAAGGCCATATGCAACGTTTGCGCTGCTATTATTTCCAGAGGAGGGGAGAAAGTGAAATATTTCAATACCACAAACCTGATTACTCATTTGAAAGTGCATCACCCCCAGACGTTCAGAGACTACTTAGAACAAAAGCAGAAAAAAACTAAGCAAACACTTCCAACAACTAAACAAGTTCAAGTTGAACAGTCATTTGAAAGAGTAAGAACATTTCAGCAAGACAACTCAAAGGCGAAATCCATTAATGCCAAGAAAATGGAATTCATTGCCCTTGACAATCAACCGTTCTCTATTGTGGAGGATGTTGGCTTTCACCGACTGGTTGAGCACCCCGAGCCCCGGTACACACTACCAAGTAGGCGCTATTTTTCAGATGTTGCCCTACCGGAGTTACACAATATTGTTGAAACCACATCCATGAGCTACTTGCTATGGGCTTCACTGCTATTAGCTTCACGACTGACATTTGGACCAGCGATGTCAGCCCCACGAGCATGTGGAGACTGACAGCATAGTGGTTCAACAAGGATTTCGTACTGAGGAAAGCCGTATTGCTCAAGAATGTGCTGGTTCTCATACAGCTGCTGCCATTTCAATGGCATTTGAGAACATGTTTGAAACTTGGAAACATGAACACTCCTAGCTCCATTCGATCAACTGACTCCAGAAATAAGCTCATCAACTGCGTCTGCAGCAGACGTCATACCCTCTGTCATGGCATTGAAACACCTGCTCAACAAAACTGCCAACACAGACCATGGGGTTAAAACTTACAAAAGTACTCTGCTAGAGGCTGTGAACAAGCGATTCGGTGGCATTCTCTCCGAGCCTTTTTACGGTGTCGCCATCATGCTCAATGCTAGGTACAAGGACCGCTACTTCGATGCAGACAAGAAACAGGGTTTACGTGAAATGTTAGACACAGCTGGACAAGATGGAAACAGACACTGTGACTGTGTGCACCGAGGAAGAGAACCCACGACAGAAGAGGTAATGGACAGACAGAGCTGAAACCTAACTGCTTGACATGTATGATGAAAAACTGGTTGAGAATGAAGCAACTGATCAAAAATCACTGCGCAAACGAAACAGCACAGCAAGTAAGTGAAATAAATATGTTTTGATTATGTTTTACTGGTAATGCCAACAAAATAATTTTTGGGTCAGTGTGTGTGTGTGTATGTATGTGTGTGTGTTTCAACTATATAACTGTACTAGAATGCTTGAAAGGACTCAAGAATTTTAAATATCGGTTATCGGTATCAGTTTTTTTGTCAAGGAAAATATTGGATATCGGTATCGGCCAAAAATATCGACATCCCTGTTTTTTATGAAAATTCCAAAGCCAAAAATAGTGAACATTCAATTGTCAAAACATTGAAAATATTCCATTGTCTCTGTCAAGTCCACATTGGTTAGACGTCAATAGAAAAATAGGAAATAACTATATTTTATTGAATTACTTCAATATTTTTAATTTCTTAAAGTCCTCATCTCTGCTCAGGCAGTAGCAGCCAGCCAGCCAAACAGCATTATCTCTGTGCTCCCCATACTGTAGTCTTAGGCTAACCTAGTTCTTCAAAGTAGACAAGGCATACTTTCACAAACTGTCTCTATTCCCTCTCTCCTTGTTGTGTTGTGTACATTCCCCTATCATGTAGTCTATGCGATCTGTGTTTATCTAACCTAATGCAGCTGGCATAAAAGTGTATCCATTTTTGTCCGAGCCGGAAAGAACAGGCGCAATGGATTTTGGTCATTGTGGTACCACGTTTCTGCGCAAAACTTTTTTGAATATTTGCTCAGTAAAAATGACATCTCCTTTCAGCCCAGCGTCCCACATAGTTCTTGACTTTCTATTGTGAATTATTTGATTTCTCTCTAGAGAAACAGTACGTTGAGCTCACAAAAAAATGACATTTTGGTTCATCGCACAGCACTAGCCCACACACACATAACATGCACACACATGCATACTGACCCCACACACTCACACACACACTCACCCTCACAGGCTGCTGCTTCTTTCGATTATCTATCGTGTTGCCTACTTTACCCCTACCTATATGTACATAGCTACCTCAATTACATCATACCCCTGCACATCAACTTGGTACTGATACTCCCTTTATATGTTATTTTTACTCGTTGTTATTCATTATTCACTGTGTATTAGATCCTCGTGTCACTATTTCTGTATACATATATCTTTAGTTTTAACTCTGCATCGTTGGAAAATGACCATTATGTAAGCATTTCACTGTTAGTCTACACCTGCTGTTTACGAAGCATGGATCAAAAAGGGGCTTAGGTGTTGGGCATGGCGATCGGCCCACCTGCGCAGCTGAATGTAAGAGATAATTTTATAGGCCCCCATCTTGGCAGTGTAGAGACATTTTTTAATTTTTAAGCCAATTTCCTGCAATTGTACATATTTCTCCATGGAGCCGAGAGAAATTTTTTCAGTTCTAATGCAAATTTCCTGCAATTCCACACATTATGCCATTGAGAGAAAATGTTGTCGTTTTAAAGCAAATTTTCTTCAATTCTATGCATTTTCCATGGCTAATTGCTGTGTTCTAGATATACTGCTAAATTCATTGTTTTTGGAATTTACAATTGTACATTATCTTTTCTACATACTTTTAAAATCTGGTTTTAGTAATTGAAGTTTACACTGAAAGCTTTTTTCCATCCCAAAAATGAATTTCACTGTTTGGAAAAAAAAACGCCCGCCCAAGTATTTCAATGGCAGAAAAAAATCCCTGTGTGTGTTAGTCTACTTCATGGCAGGCTGCAGCCATTGCCAATGCCAACTCCCTGGAGCTTATCAGCGTAGCTTGGCTATAGAGACTTAATCCACTTTGCTTCAGTATTTCCTCCGACTGGCACATTTTATTGTGATTGACAAACCTGATGGATGCAGGGAAAAGCTCAGCGCCATACGTTTCTTTAGTCTATGCTCATGAATTCCCATAAAATGTTCATCATCCTCAGTATGATGAGATGATAACTGTTCCAGACTATGCTATAAAATATTCTCCTTATCAAGTCTAAATTGTATTAGGATTTACCCTAGAATCAACACATTCTACCCATGAGTCTTTTCAGCCACAGATGACCAATTTAATATCAACCATCTCCAGTAGCGGAATGCAGCTCCCCTCTTTCTTCCTGCATTAGGTTGTGAAACATGGTAGATTTAGCCTAGCAAAGAATAAAGAAAGCCAGGGGAGTGCTGCAAAGCCCTGCCCGTTCCCTGGCACAACATAAACAAACGTTCATCTTTGCACAGACACGTATTTGAGGTGTGTGTGTCAGAGAGGGAAAGGGATGGTAATGTGGGATGTGTTTTGTACACAATGTTTTTTTAGAGAGCATGACAGGCTTCAAACGAGTCATGTGGCTATGGGTAGAATACTAATGAAGGATCCTCTAATTGACAACACAAAGACTAAAGGCCGTGAAAGCAGACTCTTTAATGTGGACTTTCTCTTCTCTGAGCCTGTTCATATTGATATAAAGGGCCTAGGGACAAGCATTGTGTCTGTCATTAAAGTGAGAGTTAGCCTAGCCATGGTGGAGTTAGGAGCCAACCACTCAGTGAGGAGCTTGCATGAGTAACGGGCCTAAGTAGGATCAGCTTTCCCTCCCTAAATCCTAACCTTAACCATTAGGAGAACTACAGACTTCCAGATCAGTGGCAAGGAGAATCTTACTCGTACTTGCCATACTCTTGTCTGGATAGTCCCCCTGCCCTTCCTGCTCCCCTTGCCTCACCTTGGCTGTCTCTTCCTCCTGGCCCAGTGTTCATTTCATCAACAATAACTCGGACAAACAATACTCGTCAATAACCTATTTTTTCTGACTTAAACTATGACGATAACGAGACGCGATGCCCTGGAAAAAAACACTAACTATTACAAATGACTATTTTAGTTGATGAAAATGTGATGAGACGAGAATTCCACGTGAGTCTAATGGACATTTCATTTGACGTGAAGCTTCTTTCCATCTGTTTTGTCCAGAGTCCTAAGCAGGCATGCAGTCTCCTCATGTCCTAAGCAGGCATGCAGTCTCCTCATGTCCTAAGCAGGCATGCAGTCTCCTCATGTCCTAAGCAGGCATGCAGTCTCCTCATGTCCTAAGCAGGCATGAAGAATATTAATTGCAGTCTCCTCATGTCCTAAGCAGGCATGCAGAATATTTAATGCAGTCTCCTCATGTCCTAAGCAGGCATGCAGAATATTTAATGCAGTCTCCTCATGTCCTAAGCAGGCATGCAGAATATTTAATGCAATCTCCTCATGTCCTAAGCAGGCATGCAGAATATTTAATGCAGTCTCCTCATGTCCTAAGCAGGCATGCAGAATATTTAATGCAGAATATTTAATGCAGTCTCCTCATGTCCTAAGCAGGCATGCAGAATATTTAATGCAGTCTCCTCATGTCCTAAGCAGGCATGCAGAATATTTAATGCAGTCTCCTCATGTCCTAAGCAGGCATGCAGAATATTTAATGCAGTCTCCTCATGTCCTAAGCAGGCATGCAGAATATTTAATGCAGTCTCCTCATGTCCTAAGCAGGCATGCAGAATATTTAATGCAGTCTCCTCATGTCCTAAGCAGGCATGCAGAATATTTAATGCAGTCTCCTCATGGGCAGGATTTACATCTTTCAGTTGCGGGGTATGATTGAGCTGATCTGCCCGGCTTTCCCTGCACAGCTCTCAGGCAGTCTTTTGAACTGATGCGATGCCTGGGCACTTGTAACTAACCTCAACTAGAAACAATGTTTACTCTCTTTTACTTTCATGTAGGCTATTTTTGCTTTGATCACATTAGAAGCTCTATATAACTAAAACTAAAGAAGGATGAAATGACAAAAATGTGACTAAAACTAAAAATGTATTGTTAGATTTAAACAAAATCTAAAATAGCTGCCAAAATTAACACTGCCCCTGTCCCTCCTGACTCCGGTCCTAAGCAGCCGGTCTGTGCTCGGCCATGTTTAGATTTGCCTTTTTGTTGTGTCTCGTCGGCTCTCCCCTCAGCGGTTTCCCTCTCCACACACTCTCTGCCCATACAAACAGTGCCACCGCAACACATTCCAACAGGAAGCCAGGCTCCGGGTTCCCCAAAATGGACTCTTTCAGAGCAGCAGGGGCTAGTTAGGCTGCAGACACAGAGCTAACTATCTGGCTATGTTTTGGTAGAGCCTCGACAGAGGCCATAGTGTCGGTCTCTGGGTGTATGAGCTGGGAGACTTTCTGAATGGGAGGTGGTGAAGCCACTGACTCAGTGAAGTGTGTGTGTGTGTGTGTGTACGTATGTGCACGTGCGCATTAATGCGAACGCTATTTATATTTACACGAGAAACAAAATCACATGCATATACTTACCAGAAACTATTCCTCCATCCATCCCTCTCCCTCCCCCATCCCTCCATCCCCTCCCTCACAACCTCAGAGTATGCATAGTGCCAGGAAATAATCTTTCAACTACTCTTAACATGCTCTGCGGTCCAATCCTTTCTTGACTACGTCACTGTACCCAGATGATAGTTAGCCAGCGACTGTGAATGCCAGCATTGTAAAGAGTGGTTCATTTGACCTCAAAATGACATATGGAGCCTATTGGTTTGTTCATTGATCAGCTAGACCTGCCCTAGACCTACAATATCACACCAGACATGAATGAACAATGACATCCATATCTGCACACTGTATATTTGTGTTTGAGTGAGTCATTTCCCCTGGTAGTCAAATCCACAGGCTTATGTTGTATTAGCCTTTATAAACTGTATTTCCTGGTTGTTAGTGTAGCTGGCTGTCTAGGTTAGTTATCGGTCACATGGGTCACATGTGATGTAGTGGAAGTCAATCCACTTCCTCTTCCCAGGTCACATGATGCTTCATTCACTTTACTACAGTTGTAAGGCCCAGATAGAGGTATAGATCAGACACGTTGCTTTCAGTACCCCTCTCCAGCAAAGCAGACGGTCAATAACACACACACACACACACTTGTTTTTCTATCTTTGTGGGGACCTAAAATTGATTTCCATTGAAAATCCTATTTTCCCTAACACTAACCCTAACCGTAACCCTAACCCCAAACAAAGATGAATGATAGTTCAACTCTGGAGCACCTTAAATGAAATTCTAGGCAAAAATAAAATAAGATTTCAAAAACGGATAAAGAACACCTTACGGCACAACAGGGACTGTGAAGAGGCAGGCATTTATATATATATATATATTTTGCATTGTATTTTTCATTTATGTAGTGTTATGTATATTATATTTTATTTGTTGTGTTTAGTTTCCTGTTTGGACTCCAGGAAGAGTAGTAGCTGCCTTGGCCCCGGCTTATTGGGGACCTTAATAAAATACCCTAACTGTAATTTTAACCCTAACCTCAAATGTAGCCCTAAACCTAAACCCTAATCTTAAAATAGCCTTTGTCCTCGTGGGGACGTGGGAAATGTCCCCACCAGGTAGAATTTTCTTGTTGTACTATCCTTGTGGAGCAGGGTTTACATTAGCCGGTAATAGCAGGCATTTTGTCTATATTTTATTTTTGAGAAGCCGATAAATAAAACTGGCACCAGCCAATTCTCTGGAGAAGAAAATATCCCATTGCAAAAGAATGCTTTAATTAATGTAAATACATTTGACTGGTTATGCTTATCGGACTATAGGTTAATTTGCATTCATTCACATTTAGTGGTACAGAACCTTTCTGGAGGATCCAGAACTCATATTATTATATGTGTGTGATCATTTATGTTGGTAATACAACCCACGCAAAAGAATAGTTGTTTTGAAGTTATTTTCAATGTTTTAAGGGTTTATGAAAAGTGTATGTGTTACGGGTGTGTACTGGAGGCAAAGTCAGGTGCAGGAGAGCAGAGTGTAGTTAACAGGCGCACTTTTTATTCCGGTCCAAACGAAAGCACATAAGTACATATAACATGCCCAAAACACAGAACATAAACAAAAGTCTGGCGCGTAACAATACCCACAACATCAAAACAATTTCACACAAAGACACGGAGGGGAACAGTGGAATAAATACATTCAGTGTGATAGGGAATGAAAACCAGGTGTGTATGGAACAAGACAAAACAAATGGATATATGAAAAATGGAGCGGCGATGGCTAGAAAGCCGGTGACGTCGATCGCCGCCTGAACAACAAGACTTGACGGACCAGATGGGACTCATTCCCTCCCAAACCAAAAGGAGAAACCAATGTTTTCTCTGGTAGGCACAACCTACCTGGCACCCCTATAAAGAATAACCTTAAGTCAAAACCGTTAGTGTGTGTACAGTATATTCACTATGCATCTTATTTATCGCACACGTACAGCATACAGATACAGAGCCTTTGAGTGCAAATCTGTCAGACAGCGTGAGAGCTGCTTCTGCAGCATCTCAAACAGCAAATGCATAGGCAATGGAAGGCAGCCTTCATCAGCTCGTCACACACCACTTCACAATGAGCAGGAGGCAGTATGTATTTTGAAAACATATACTTAATTGTTTGAAACCGGAACATTTAACTACACATTATGAGGCATGTCTTACCTTGCTTCAAAGTAGCCTAGCCTATCCATGGAGGCAATTATTTTATAGAAACTTTCATTGTCCAGTAGCCAAAGGCACAATCCTAGTCATATAAGCAGCCCATGCTAGAGCTTTCTAAATTTCTAATGGATATTTTCATGTCTGTCACATGAAACCGCTCGCTTGTGCTGTTGACAACACTGTTTTCCCGCTAATTGCATTATGGAACGAACAGTCGCGAGTTGCTTACGGCCTTGTGTGTATTGCTGCGATTTAAAATGTGAAGAAATAATAGTTTATCAACATTTTAAGCTAAACTTTCTGATCTGTTGCATCAAACTCATTGCTTTGAACTTTTTTTTAAATGTAGCCTAGGCTTACTGGTTGTATGAATTTGGGATCTATCGTCCCCCAACTGTCCCAGAGTCTGTTTGGAATAGGCTAATTCTTTCTTGACAAGCTGACCAACAGATTAGGTAAACATTTCTACTATGTTGGATAGTAGATTGGCATAGGCTAGTGATTTTGCTGTTAGTTACTCGTCTTGTTGGCTGAGGAAAAGTAAATGTGGACAGTCATTTTAACATCAAAGTGTGCATCAGAATTAGGTAAGAAGGACCGCCCGCACATTGCATGTTCTGTTAATTTGAATTACTATCAACTAAATGTGATTTCTGTCATTCTGAGCACCGTGGGTGGACGCCCTAATCAGGTTACGAACCCAATGCCTATGGGTCCGGTAAATTTCTCAAATGTCCGGTAAATTTAAAATACTGCTGGTCAAATGTCCTGCGCCACATTTTCCTAACGGAAACCCTGTCGTGGGGACTTTGGGGGATTTAGGTCCCCTCGAGGATAGAAGAACAAGAGCACACACACAACTGTATTTTGAAGTCTCCATTACGCTAGATCTGGTTGTGTTTCAGATGGTAAGAGATGCACAATCAGTCATAAATCACAACATGGCTGACTGTACTGTTGCAATGGCTGCAGGGAGAGAAATTGTCCCTTTGTCTGCCTGGCCCATGGTCAGTTTATCACCAGGGCAGGAGGGAAGAAGGGAGAGAAATTGTCCTATCCCTTTGTCTGCCTGGCCCATGGTCAGTTTATCACCAGGGCAGGAGGGAAGAAGGGAGAGAAATTGTCCTATCCCTTTGTCTGCCTGGCCCATGGTCAGTTTATCACCAGGGCAGGAGGGAAGGAGGGAGAGAAGTGAGGTAGCAAGTCAAGAGATGGAATGGAGGAAAGAAGTGAGGTAGCAACAGTGGGAAGAAATGAGGATTGGAGAAAAGGGGGAAGAGAAAGGGGGAGCACTTCGTTTTCCAGCAGGGTAGAATAGGGTAATAACAGGGTAACGATGATGAATTATTTGGAGAAGAGATCATTCTTTTCAGTTGGTAACACAGATGAGCTTTGTGTCTATGGCAGTCTGGCTGGTGAAACAAGTTACAATTTTTCATTGGAATGAACTGAAATCCAATTTATTTTTCCCATATTGAGAATGTGCAGTGTGCCCCAGGTTTGTGTGAGTGTATGACTGTGTGTGTGTTCTTGCTCATAGTTCCAAAGCCTAGGCCTACATAAATGAAATAAAATGTTGGTTGTGTACACATTTTTCAGATGTTATTGCGGGCGTTCCTAGCTCCAACAGTACAGTAATACCTGCAACCCCCCCCCCCCCCCAATGCTCAACAGTTTCCCGTGCGTATCAAGAATGGTCCACCACCCAACGGGCATCCAGCCAACTTGACACAACCACTGGGAAGTATTGGAGTCAACATGGGCCAGCATCCCTGTGGAACACTTTTGTCACTTTGTAGTCTCATGCCCCAACGAATTGAGGCTGTTCTGAGGGCAAAAGGGGGTGCAACTCAATATTGGGAAGGTGTTCCTAATGTTTTGTACACATATTATGGTGTGTATGTGTATAGACATTGTGGACAGTATATGAATAGAAAAGGTGTACAGCATTAGTTATATAGGATGAACCTTGACTAGAATACAGTATATACAGTGGGGCAAAAAAGTATTTAGTCAGCCACCAATTGTGCAAGTTCTCCCACTTAAAAAGATGAGAGAGGCCTGTAATTTATCATAGGTTCACTTCAACTATGACAGACAGAATGAGAAAAATAATCCAGAAAAATCACATTGTAGGATTTTTTTTATGAATTTATTTGCAAATTATGGTGGAAAAATAAATATTGGGTCACCTACAAACAAGCAAGATTTCTGGCTCTCACAGACCTGTAACTTAACAGTCTGATGGCCTGGAGATCGAAGCCGTTTTCTCGGTCCAAGTTTTGATGCACATGCTGTACCAGGCAGTGATTCAGCCCAACAGGATGCTCTCAATGGTGCATCTGTTGAAGTTTATGTTCTTAGGGGCCAAGACAAATTTCTTCAACCTCCTGAGGTTAAAGAGGCGCTGTTGCTCCTTCTTCAACACACTGTCTGTGTGGATGGACCATTTCAGGTTGTCAGTGATGTGCACGCCAAGGAACTTGGAAGCTTTTCACCCTCCCCACAGCTGCCCTGTCAATTTGGATGGGTGCGTGCTCCCTCTGTCGACTTTAGGAGACAGCAATCAGCTTCTTCATTTTGTTGACATTGAGGGAGAGGTTATTTTCCTGGCACCACTCTGCCAGGGAACTCACCTCCCTCTAGGCTGTCTTGTAGTTATTGGTAAATCAGGCCTACCACTGTTGTGTTGTCTGCAAACATGATGGAGATGTGCGTGGCCACGCAGTCATGGGTGAACATGGAGTACAGGAGAGGGCTGAGCACACACCCTTGTGGGGGCCCCTTGTTGAGGACCAGCGTAGTGGAGGTGTTGTTGCCTACCTTCACCACCTCGAGCTTAGTGATGAGCTTGGATAGTGCTATGGTGTTGAAGGCTGAGCTGTAGTCGATGAACAGCATTTGTACATACAGTAGGTATTCCTCTTGTCCAGATGAGATAGGGCAGTTTGCAGCACGATGGCGATTGCATCATCCGTGAATCTGTTGTGGTAGGCAAATTGTAGTGGGTCTAAAGGTGTCAGTCAGTAAGGTGTAGGTGATATGATCCTTAACTAGCCTCAAAGCACTTCATGATGACAGAAGTGAGTGCTACAGGGCCATAGTCATTTATTTCAGTTACCTTCACTTTCTTGGGTACAGGAACAGTAGTGGACATCTTGAAGCAGGTGGGGACAATGAACTGGGATATGGGGAGATTGAAAATGTCTGAACACTCCAGCCAGCTGGTCTGCACATGTTCTGAGGATGCGGCTAGAGATAGTCTGGCTGGGCCTGCAGTCTTGCGAGGGTTAACACGCTTAAATGTCTTACTCACATTGGAGAACAAAAGGACTTGAGTTCCTGTACGTTACCACAATCACACCATGAGTAGTTAATCATAAAACATACACCTCCACCTTCTTTCCCAGAGAGTTCTTTCTTCCTGTCCGTGCAATGTACAGCGAACCTCGCTGGTTGGGGGTAAGAACATAGGATCCAATTCAGGAAAGTCAAATTTCTGGTGAGTGACCACAAAGCTAGAGAGTGACCGGCGATCTGATATCCAAAAGTCATTTTTTAGGACTGTAGGTAATAATGCGAGAAACATTACCTCCACACACGGCGCCATCTTGTGATTCAGGCCACACAGTGTGTATAGTATTTCCTTGTGCCTTTCACAGTGCCAGGCAGTCAGCCACATCAGAAGAGCCTTGGCCTGAGCTCAGCATGTTCCAGCATGCTGCCCTGCGTGTTTCCAAGAGCACCGCTTCCGAGAACACTGGGCCTGGCTAACCACACCTACACACAGGCACACACACACACACACGCGCTGGCTGGCTCAGGCGACACAAGACACGTGGGGGAGTGCGAGGAGCAGATGTGTTCATTAGCAGTGGTGTTCTTTGGTTTCACACACACACACACACACACTACTTTTCCCAACCTGTAAATGTGAGTGTTCATTGGGTCAGCTGACAGTGTCTGATGGATCATGGAAAATCCCAGACTGTGTTGCTGAATATCAGTTCTACAGGCCTGACTGACTGACAGACTTACCAGGGTATTTAGGCAAACTAGCAATGAATCTATAGGCCATTTCTCACGGTGAATCAGGTTCTAATCACATGGAACCCAAACCGGCTGCGCGCGTGCGCCATCGTGCGCTATTGTGCATACATTGATTTTGCCCCCCCCCCCCCCCACGATCAACACACGCAGGTTAAAATATCAAAACAAACTCTGAACCAATGACATTAATTTGGAGACAGGTCAAAAATCATTAAACATGTATGGCAATTTAGCTAGTTAGCTTGCACTTGCTAGCTAACGTTAATTTGTCCTGTTGCTAGCTAATTTGTCCTGGGATATAAACATTGAGTTGTTATTTTACCTGAAATGCACAAGGACTTCTACTCCGACAATTCATCCACACATAAAACGGCCAACCGAATCGTTTCTAGTCATCTCTCCTCCTTCCAAGCTTTTTCATCGTTTAACTTATATGGTGATCGCATCTGAACTTTCATTGTATTACCACGACTACCGGCAAAACAGTTCATCTTTCAGTCACCCACGTGGGTATAACCAATGAGGAGATGGCACATGGGTACCTGCTTCTATAAACCAATGAGGAGAGGCAGGACTTTCAGCGCGATCTGTGTCAGAAATAGGAATGACTTCTATTTTAGCCCTTGGCGTCGCAGACGCTCGTTGGCGCACGTGAGCAGTGTGGGTGCAATAATTGAATAACATGGATTTCTAAATTGAATTTGCGACGCTCGCGCACGCGACGTGTCCGGACTGGTCAGCATGTTAGGGGTGTGAACGTTTAAACCAGCGTTTCCCAAACTCGGTCCTCGGCACCCCAAGTGGTGCACGTTTACGTTTAGTTGACGTAACACTACACAGCTGGTTCATATGATCAAAGCTTGATGATTAGTTGATTATTTGATTATTTGAATCAGCTGTGTAGTGCTAGGGCAGAAACCTTGAACCTTGAAGTCCACCTGTGGAAAATTCAATTGATTGGACATGATTTGGAAAGGCACACACCTGCCTATATAAGGTCCCACAGTTGACAGTGCATGTCAGAGCAAAAACCAAGCCATGAGGTCGAAAGAATTGTCCGTAGAGCTCCGAGACAGGATTGTGTCGAGGATCTGGGGAAGGGTACTAGAAAGGGTCCCCTAGAATACAGTGGCCTCCATCAATCTTAAGGGGAATAAGTTTGGAAACACCAAGACTCTTTCTAGAGCTGGCCGCCCGGCCTAACAGAGTAATCGGGGGAGAAGGGCTTTGATCAGGAAGGTGACCAAGAACCCGATGGTCACTCTGACAGAGCTCCTCTGTGGAGATGGGAGAACCTTCCAGAAGGACAACCATCTTTGCAGCACTCCACCAATCAGGCCTTTATGGTAGAGTGGATAGACGGAAGCCACTCCTCAGTAAAAGGCACATAACAGCCCGCTTGGAGTTTGCCAGAATGCACCTAAAAGACTCAGACCATGAGAAACAATATTCTCTGGTCTGATTAAACCAAGATGGAACTCTTTAGCCTGAATGCCAAGCTTCACGTCTGGAGGAAACCTGGCACCATCCCTACGGCAGGTTTTTCAGCGGCAGGGACTGGGAGGCTAGTCAGGATCGAGGGAAAGATGAACGGAATGAAGTACAGCGAGATCCTTGATGAAAACCTGCTCCAGAGCGCTCAGGACCCCAGACTGGGGTGAAGGTTTGCCTTCCAACAGGACAACAACCCTAAGCACACAGCCAAGACAACGCAGGAGTAGCTTTGGGACAAGTCTCTGAATGTCCTTGAGTGGCCCAGCCAGAGCCCAGACTTGAACCCGATCTAAAATCTCAGGAGAGATCTGAAAATAGCTGTGCAGCAATGCTCCCCATCCAACCTGACAGAGCTTGAGAGGATCTGCCGAGAAGAATGGGAGAAACTCCCTAAATACAGGTGTGCCAAGCTTGTAGCGTCATACTCGACTGTAATTGCTGCCAAATGTGCATCAAAGTACCGAATAAAGGGTATGAACACGTGTATGTAAATGTGATAGTTTTTTGAATCTAATACAGTTGCTCCAATTTCCAAAAAACAGTATTTGCTTTGTCATTATGGGTATTGTGTGTAGATTGATGAGGGGAAAAAAACAATTGAATACATTTTAGAATAAGGCTGTAATGTAACAAAATGTCTGAATACTTTCCGAATGCACTGTATGCGCACAGTCTGCCCCCTCCTCTCTGGCTTGCTGTTCTCTTTATCTTTGCTAATAATGCGAGTGTGTGTTCGGTGGTTGGTTTGTTGCGTGTAGAATATCCTAGGTTTTTCCATTGATGATAGGCCCAGCTTTACTGAAGTTGCGAGACATTGCAAGCCAAGAAATTGTGAGATGCAGCATTCCATTGAGTGATACAGCTTTTGATTACCAATAGATAGGCGTAGGTGCTGACTGTCTGCCTGGTGGCTGACCTGCCTATACTGTGCCCCTAGTTAGCTCGCAATGGAAGATGCAAGTGTCTCTGTTCTCTGAATTATGGCAACTAATCAATCTCCTCTCTTCCAAAAATACAGAATCTTAGGAGTCCTAAGATTTATTGACACTCAGAAATGGGAGTCGACACCGGGAGTTGATGTGTAAGGAGTCAAGGAATCAATTATTTTGGAGTCGACTCTCCACCACTACGTCATTGTCGTTAACAGTTGGAAGAATGGCAGAGAAAGAACAGCAGCAGTAGCAAAGTCAATACTTTGAGATGTTAAAGGAGAAGGAAGTTGTTTAGGTGCAATGCTGAAAGGGACGCACCTTAAGTCCCAAACCGTTGCTGGCAGCAGCACAGCTGCATTGTGAATTGATGTGGAATTTTATGAAGGTTTTGTGTTGTTTTAATGGAAAACCAAGATAAAAAAATACAGTTTAACTTCTTTGGGCTAGGGGCAGTATTCGGAAGTTTAGATGAATGAGGTGCCCAAAGTAATCTGCCCGTTACTGAGGCCCAGAAGCTAGGCTATGCATATAATTGGTAGTATTGGATAGAAAACTCTAAAGTTTCCAAAACTGTTAAAATAATGTCTGAGTATAACAGAACTGATATGGCAGGCGAAACCCGAGGACAATCCATCCAGATTTTTTTTTTTGTTCAGCTCACCCTTGGTTACTATGGCTGTCAACGTAATATAAAAGGAATATCTCCCAGATTGCAGTTCCAAGGACTTCCACTAGATGTCAAGTCTTTAGAGTTTCAGGCTTGTTTTTTAAAAAATTTGCTAGAAGTAGTTTAGTAAGTGGCTCCCATTTTGGCTGTAGTGTTTGTTGCGCATTCTGGTGAGGG
Organism: Oncorhynchus mykiss; assembly: GCF_057628025.1. Classification (NCBI taxonomy): domain Eukaryota; kingdom Metazoa; phylum Chordata; class Actinopteri; order Salmoniformes; family Salmonidae; genus Oncorhynchus; species Oncorhynchus mykiss. The sequence goes on from NC_143041.1 coordinate 9,940,756, forward strand.
TGCGTACTTCATTATTTATCTCCAGTAATGGTCTCTGGTATTCTCCGTCTTAAATTGTATCATTTATTTACATATTAGGGTACCTGAGGATTGATTAGGAACATTGATATGTTTGGAAGAAGTTTATTGGTAACTGACGGGATTCATTTGTATGCATTTTGAATGAGGGAAACCGGTGGATTCCTGAGTCAAGCGCGCCAATGAAACATACTGTTTTGGGATATAAAGAAGGACTTTATCGAACAAAAGGACCATTTGTTATGTAGCTGGGACCCTTGTGATTGCAACCAGATGAAGATCTTCAAAGGTAAGTGATTTATTTTATCGATATTTCTGACTTTCGTGACACCTCTGCTTGGTTAGAAGATGTACGTAATGCTTTTGTGTTAAGCTTTTAAATTATGTACGACACTTGTTTTCATGAATGTTTAATATACAATTTTTGTTGTTTGCATATGATCATAAGCAGTATGATTGTCAGAGCTCAGTGAGAGCTGCAGTGTGTGAACAAAGAACACTGCAAATGTGCTGCATAGTAGCACTGAGCACTCCTACTTTAAACATTTAACAGATACAGTATGTCATTTTACGGTGGTACAGAGACTCATCAATTATTCCATTACCAACCATGTAATCACATTAACCTGTTGCGTCGACCAAACCCGGATCCGGGATTCTATTTACAGACCTAAGCTCATTACCATAACGCAACGTTAACTATTCATGAAAATCGCAAATGAAATGAAATAAATATGCCATCTCTCAAGCTTAGCCTTTTGTAAACAACACTGTCATTTCAGATTTTCAAAATATGCTTCTCAACCATAGGAAAACAATCATTTGTGTAAAAGTGGCTAGCTAGCGTAGCATTTAGCGTTAGCATTAGCGTTAGCATCCAGCACGCAAGATTTCAACAAAAACATAAAAGCCTTCAAATAAAATAATTTACCTTTGAAGAACTTCGGATGTTTTCAATGAGGAGACTCTCAGTTAGATAGCAGATGCTCAGTTTTTCCAAAAAAGATTATTTGTGTATTAGAAATAGCTCCGTTTTGTACATCACATTTGGCTACCAAAAAAAAAACGAAAATTCAGTCCTCAAAACGCGAACTTTTTTCCAAATTAACTCCATAATATCGACTGAAAACATGGCAAACGTTGTTTAGAATCAATCCTCAAGGTGTTTTTCACATATCTCTTCAATGATATATCGTTCGTGGAAGCATGGTTTCTTCCCTCAATCAAATGGAAAAGTACAAGCAGCTGGCGTTTGCGCACCGAATTCCACGCAGGACACCAGGCAGACACTTGGAAAATGTAGTCTCTTATGGTCAATCTTCCAATGATATGCCTACAAATACGTCACAATGCTGTAAACACCTTGGGGAAACGACAGAAAGTGTAGGCTCATTCTTGCGCAATCACAGCCATATAAGGAGACAATGGAAAACAGAGCTTCAGAGATTCCGCTAATTTCCTGCTTGACGCATCATCTTGGTTTCGCCTGTAGAATGAGTTCTGGGGCACTTACAGACAATATCTTTGCAGATTCTGAAACTTCAGAGTGTTTTCTTTCAAAAACTGTCAAGAATATGCATAGTCGAGCATCTTTTCGTGACAAAATATCGCGCTTAAAACGGGAACGTTTTTTATCCAAAAATGAAATAGCGCCCCTAGAGATCCAACAGGTTAACTACCATAATATTATATGAACTACAGGACGTCCTAGTCACCTAGCCCTAAGGGTTCCTGATAGTCAGAGGAAGCATCCCAATAGTCTTAAGGTTAATTATATTGCTTATCTCCTTTCCTGTAATTGCACTGACCTGAAAAGGACTGGACAGGTGAAAGCAGTGCTGATGAAGGAGAGGAGACAAAGAGCAGAAGCTACTCTGTTAAGATGCATCGCCTACTCAAACAGACCATCCTGCTTCAGTCAATGACTGTCACAACTAGAGGTCGACCGATTAATCGGAATGGCCGATTAATTAGGGACGATTTCAAGTTTTCATAACAATCGGTAATCTGCATTTTTGGACACCGATCTTGGCCGATTACATTGCACTCCAAGAGGAGACTGCGTGGCAGGCTGACTACCTATTATGCGAGTGCAGCAAGGAGCCAAGGTAAGGTGCTAGCTAGCATTAAACATATCTTATAAAAAACTATTAATCTTAACAATCTCTAGTAATATCAACCGTGTGTAGTTATCTAGCTTGTCCTGCGTTGCATATAATCAATGGGGTGCCTGTTAATTTATCATTGAATCACAGCCTACTTCACCAAACGAGTGGTGATTTAACAAGCGCATTCAAGAAAAAAGCACTGTCGTTGCACCAATGTGTACCTAACCATAAACATCAATGCCTTTCTTAAAATCAATACATAGAAGTATATATTTTTAAACCTGAATATTTTGTTAATATTGCCTGCTAACATGATATTTATATAGCCTCCACATTGACTCTGTACCGGTACCCCCTGTATATAGCCTCCACATTGACTCTGTACCGGTACCCCCTGTATATAGCCTCCACATTGACTCTGTACCGGTACCCCCTGTATATAGCCTCCACATTGACTCTGTACCGGTACCCCCTGTATATAGCCTCCACATTGACTCTGTACCGGTACCCCCTGTATATAGCCTCGCTACTGTTATTTAACTGCTGCTCTATAATTATTTTTTACTTTAATTTTTTTTACTTAACATGTATTTTTCTTAAAACTGCATTGTTGGATAAGGGCTTGTAAGTAAGCAGTTCACTGTAAGGTATTCGGTGCATGTGACAAATACAATTGGATTTGATTTGATTCCTTGCTGTGTCACAACTGGCCGTGATTGGGAGTCCCGTAGGGTGGCGCACAATTAGCCCAGCGTCGTCCGGGTTAGGATTTATTTTTTAAAATGTTTTATTTAACCTTTATTTAACTAGGCAAGTCAGTTGAGAACAAATTCTTATTTACAATGACGGCCTACCCCGGCCAAACACGGACGACGCTGGGCCAATTGTGCCAATTGCGGGTTTGGCCGGGGTAGGCTGTCATTGTAAATAAGAATTTGTTCTCAACTGACTTGCCTAGTTAAATAAAGGTTAAATAAAATTTAAAAAATAGCAGAAATGTGGGTGGCGGGAAAGATAATGATGGTGAAAGGTGAAGTTACGCCTAGACACTGATCTATGGTCAGTTTGATGTTTTCCCCCCTAATGATTAGCATTAGGATTCAGGGAGGGTAAGCTGATCCTAGGTCTGTGCCTAAGGGCAACTTCTACCCAGAGCTTTGTGGTTATCTAGTTAAACTAATGGATCTGTCTGCAGGTGATGACATGAAACAGCTACCAGAAGGAGAGACAGAGACCTGTAACATGTGGTTGAATCATATGCAGTGCTACAGCATTCATGTGACGTTACAAGGCAGAGGGGTAACGTTTGAACCCCTCCAGTCTGTGAATGCAGGCTGGATAGTTATAGGGAGGAATATCTGTTTCCCCTTTCAAATTCAATACAAATTGCTCCCTGTAAACAGGGTTTTACTCAGGAATGTTGTCGGTCAGACTGGAAATGACTGCTCATCAGTCTTGCAAGGAGAAGCACAGAGAGAGCAGTGAGGAGTGAGCGACTGAGGCTTAAGCTTCACCAAAGTGGAGGGCTGGTTGGACAGACAGACAGGCAGGCATGTCTAGAGCAGTGCAGGGTGAAACTTCAGATTGGAGTCCACAGTAAACTGCACTCAGTAAACAGATCTGTAGAAAGTTAATGACAGATGTGTCTAAGCTTGCTCTAGTCCTATCCATCACCACCAGGTCTGTCTTCCTCATAGCAACGGACCGTCCCCAAGGCAACGCCTCAGTGTTTGCCGTGTTTAGAACACACTCCTAGAACAAATATTCACCAGTTCTCTAAATAATGAATGCTGCGGTCGGTAACATGCATTTCACTTAGTTTAGGTAACATCCATTTCCACCTGATTGGATGAAAAAATGGGGAAAAAATGGCTTCTGAGGGGTTGGGTGAAATGTGGAAGACACTTTTCCATTGAGTGCATTGTTATGCAGCTGACTAGGTATGCCTTTCCCTTCCCCAAATGTGCATGCATGAATGTGCTTTTCTCATTTTAAATGCACATGCCCCCAGTCACCTCAGCCAATCGGATTTGATGCTTTGCCCGCACACACTGTCCCAGCAGCCTTTTGAAGTATTACCTGACCGTGTCCTTCACAGACTGACACCTCCTCGTTTAAATCTGCTGCCAGCCTAATCAAGCTACTATGGCTTTACAGCAGGCCCTTAATGCTGCAGTCTGCACAGTCCTAGCCTGTGTGTGCTGCCTGGCTACCACTGATATGTGGGAATAAACTGTACATATAGTTTCTCTGAGCATGTGCTTCATCTTAGGATATATTGACATTGTTTGGGACTGCACCGAAAACATCTAGGCTAGGCCTGCTTCGTTTCTCTTTGGGTAAACAAAAGCAGCACCTAGACAATGACTGCTAGGTTGAGGGCACAGAGACTAGACCTCTACAGTGTGCTGTCTACACTGAGAACAGATCATTTTAATTTCCCCAATGGAGCAATACATAATCACTCTCTGTCCTGTTGTGTGCGTGCGTTAGAGCTGGGCGATATGGACAAAAATCCATATTGCGATAAATTGTCTGAATTGATGCGATAACGATAAATAGAATGATTAGTTTATTAATGTACATCACAGTTTTTTCTAGTAACTTGATGCTTGTAGCAATCAATTGTCCCATTAACAATCATCCATGTTAGCAAACTTGATACATTTCAAACTTCACATTTCTCTAGTAAAGGCTACTAAAAATATCAGCAAAAGTAATCGGTATGGCCGGTGTCGTACATTTTTCGGTTCATCGTTCCAGCTCGTGTGTGTGTGTGTGTGTGAAGGGCATATGTGAGCTCAGCAGTAAAACAATCTGGGGTGGTCTGTTTAACGGTGGCTGTGTTAGATATCTGAGTAGAGTGAATAGGGAGGAAGTAGAGGGGGTAACCATGAAGGACAGGAAGTTACCTCTCGCTGCAGGGTGTCTCTTTACACATAGGACAGGAAATAGACCGGAGACATGACACAGCACTTCCTGTTAGAGGGCAACAGAGACATGCTCACCCTTCATATCATGCCGCTCATCGGGGCTAAATCTGGATGCATACATGACACATTCTCAAAATGAGCATTCATCACGCGTTGGGCTTTTCTTACACTAGTTTTGTTCTTTGGACCTTGTTTACCTGCTGTTGGGAGTTGAACGCTGTGTAATACTGGCTTGTTGTAGTTCCAGGTCTTTAGACAAACCTTTTCAGTTGATAGCACCAGCACATGATTTGGTCGCACCATTTTTTCACTGCTACTTGGCAACAATAACTGTCTCATAATGTAGCTGCATTCCATACAGAACCAGGATAATAATGACTAGCCATCTTTTAAATTAGCATGCCCTTGCAGGGCTTGACATTCAGGTACATTTGGCAGTGGCACCCAGGGCCAGTGCCATCTGAAAGCTACTGGACCAAATGAAAATAACACTTGCCTGGGAAAGCGGATGATGCGTGCATCATTTAAATCTTTAATTTAATCTTTAATCTGAGTGCTATAGTAGCCTATAATGACCTACCCTCCATACACAAATAATTACATTTTAACTTGGCAGTATCACAATTACATTGATTGCACAATCTCAAAAAGGGTGTTATTGTTAGTGTTTTTAAACAGACACTACAGTTGTAGAGCCCTTAATGTGTTTGATCTTTTCATAAATTCAGTTTTTGAAGTAAAATTTTTCTATGTTTATGAGGTATTCGGTCTTTTTTTAATAGAAAAATTACAAAATCTGGATATTCTAAATCCACAACAATGCTTATGGAGACCCCTTTTAAGGTCGGGAAACATTACCAAAAAAATGTGGAGTGTGTTGTTGCCTTTTTAATTCAATTGTAGCTAGAGACCTTGTTTAGCTAGCGGTGTTTTCGTACTGTACAATGTGTGATGGCAGAGTTAGCAAAACAAATGCCCCGTGATTGATACAAATCATCATGATATCATTCTGCCAGGTAAGCAGGCCTACCTTGCCATCAAAATGTACTGTAATTGGGAAGTTTTTTTGAGAAAGCATTTCCAAATGTTCATTCAAACAGCGCATGACTGAATTGAGCGTCGCAAAGATTTAACCAGGACTTCGGACTAAACTTTTTGAAAACCTGGTCTGCATGCCCATTGTTGCGTACCCATTGCTGTTTGAATAAACCTGGTCTGCATGCCCATTGTTGCGTACCCATTGCTGTTTGAATAAACCTGGTCTGCATGCCCATTGTTGCGTACCCATTGCTGTTTGAATAAACCTGGTCTGCATGCCCATTGTTGCGTACCCATTGCTGTTTGAATAAACCTGGTCTTCATGCCCATTGTTGCGTACCCATTGCTGTTTGAATAAACCTGGTCTTCATGCCCATTGTTGCGTACCCATTGCTGTTTGAATAAACCTGGTCTGCATGCCCATTGTTGCGTACCCATTGCTGTTTGAATAAACCTGGTCTGCATGCCCATTGTTGCGTACCCATTGCTGTTTGAATAAACCTGGTCTGCATGCCCATTGTTGCATACCCATTGCTGTTTGAATAAACCTGGTCTGCATGCCCATTGTTGCGTACCCATTGCTGTTTGAATAAACCTGGTCTTCATGCCCATTGTTGCGTACCCATTGCTGTTTGAATAAACCTGGTCTGCATGCCCATTGTTGCGTACCCATTGCTGTTTGAATAAACCTGGTCTGCATGCCCATTGTTGCGTACCCATTGCTGTTTGAATAAACCTGGTCTGCATGCCCATTGTTGCGTACCCATTGCTGTTTGAATAAACCTGGTCTTCATGCCCATTGTTGCGTACCCATTGCTGTTTGAATAAACCTGGTCTTCATGCCCATTGTTGCGTACCCATTGCTGTTTGAATAAACCTGGTCTGCATGCCCATTGTTGCGTACCCATTGCTGTTTGAATAAACCTGGTCTGCATGCCCATTGTTGCGTACCCATTGCTGTTTGAATAAACCTGGTCTGCATGCCCATTGTTGCATACCCATTGCTGTTTGAATAAACCTGGTCTGCATGCCCATTGTTGCGTACCCATTGCTGTTTGAATAAACCTGGTCTTCATGCCCATTGTTGCGTACCCATTGCTGTTTGAATAAACCTGGTCTGCATGCCCATTGTTGCGTACCCATTGCTGTTTGAATAAACCTGGTCTGCATGCCCATTGCTGCGTACCCATTGCTGTTTGAATAAACCTGGTCTGCATGCCCATTGTTGCGTACCCATTGCTGTTTGAATAAACCTGGTCTGCATGCCCATTGCTGCGTACCCATTGCTGTTTGAATAAACCTGGTCTTCATGCCCATTGTTGCGTACCCATTGCTGTTTGAATAAACCTGGTCTTCATGCCCATTGTTGCGTACCCATTGCTGTTTGAATAAACCTGGTCTTCATGCCCATTGTTGCGTACCCATTGCTGTTTGAATAAACCTGGTCTTCATGCCCATTGTTGCGTACCCATTGCTGTTTGAATAAACCTGGTCTTCATGCCCATTGTTGCGTACCCATTGCTGTTTGAATAAACCTGCATCATAAAAAAAAGAAAAAGTGAAACAAAAACAAACTTTACCAACAAAAACATATTTCACTGGCACCCCAGTTTTGAGCCCTCCTTCAGAAGTAGACAGTAGGTCTATGGGGCTGCCTGTGTAACAGCTTGTTGTTGTGGTCAGCTAGAAACAGTAGGTCTATAATAATAGGCCTATCTATGTGGAGTAAAGGAAACTGGCCCTGGACCAACCAGGCCTCTTGGAGTGAGATCCTTTTTGTTTTTGCCACAACACTTTTTGAGGAGTGTGTTCTGAAAAATATTGTTTCAATCTACTTGACCTGGCTTGTGACCTGCAGGGAGGTGCTGGTTGGTTGGTCCATGTTGTTTTGGGCTGGATAGGGGGGAGTTCTTTCTGACATTGTTGTCCTCACCCACACCACCATCGTCGTCACTGAAGGAGCTACTACCAGAGATGGCACCGTGACAATCAGGTGATCTGCTAACATGATGTGAGGTCATGGAGGGTCACCTTGTTAATAGGGAAATATAACACTGAATGAGTTTCCAATACCTTTCAGAGAGTATATTTATGTGATCAAAGCCATTCCCAGTGGACTAACTGCACTAATGAAAAATAATATGAGCTTTGATGATGATCACAGAGCTGATCCAGAACTCAGTCTGGAAGGCGTGGGCTTACTTGAGAAATCTTGTTACAAATACATAAGACACATTTCCAGTCAAACAACCAATTTATACCTTCGAGGTAAAACCAAATATTGTAACATGTTGGTTGATGCCTTACAAATACTGTATACCAAACAAACTTAAGGAAGTGCTCTCCTAAGATTTTACATAAGATATCACGTATCCATGTAATTCCATGTTGTCCAAATTTGTCGATGTTGATATGTGTTATCTGCAAAAAAAAGGTGAAGATCTGACACACTAGGTTCTACTGTATGAGGGTAAGTCTGTGATAGATTTCTGGGAAAACCTTGCAACTTTTAGGCAACTACCCATGTTTTTGACATGAAGGTTATACTATGCTACTATTGCGAGGATGACAAGACCATTGAAATGATTGTGATTTTTTTAACATTCTTGTTGCCAAATAGACAATCAATACACAAATACACAATCAATACACAAATACACAATCAATACACAAATACACAATCAATACACAAATACACAATCAACAATTCCAGAATTCTATACCAAAATGACAAATATTTGATTTCATTGAATCATCTAGTTAACACATTATTCCTACTTAATAACAAACATAATGACATCTTCTTGAATCATTATGAGATCATGTGTTTGGAGTCTGTTGTTTTTACCGGTGGACTTTGTTTTTTGTTAGACATGTTTGATTTACTGATGTAAGTTGTTGATTGCTGATCATTTGTAGAATGAATATTTGTGCCTGATATTTGTAATGTGTACAAAACAACAACAAAAAACGTTGTTAGGAACAGAACAAAGAGGAGGAGAGGAATGTCATCAGGATCCTCAGGGACAGAGAGGACAGGATCCCCCTACATTCCCCTCTCTGTTTTGGACGGACCGTATACAGGCTTAGATATACAGGCATCCTCATCCTGGATGTAGTGATGGTGTGAAACAAACTGGATGCACGGCAGTGATAGTGTGAAACGTATAGTGATAAGTGTGATAATGATAATTATATCACATTGTGTGATGTATATGGATGTGCTCCTCCGTACGTCTTCTCGCCCCCTAAAATCTCTCTTCATCTCTCTCTTCCAGATGTGCACCCCAGCCAACACACCGGCCACCCCGCCCAACTTCCCTGATGCCCTCACCATGTTCTCCCGTCTCAAGGCTTCAGAGAGCTTCACCTCCAGCAGCCCCATGGCCTCCATGGCCACCTCTCCCCCTCCTCCACACGGTTGCTGGGGCGTGCCCCCACTCCCCATGCCCATGAGTGGTCCACAGGGTCAGGGACTCTGGACTCAGGGGCAGCCCCCTTCGCAGCCCCCCTCCAACCCCGCAGTCTGGCCCACGGGGGTCACCGTTAACCCCCACCAGCACCCAGCCACCGAACAGAAGGCGAGTGTGGCCATGGAGGCCGAGAGATGAGGGGCCAGGACTAGACGGCCCTGGGGGGGGGGGGGGGGGGAAGTGAAGGTGTGTCTCTTTCCAATTGAGGGTGGTAGGGTGGAGATAGAGACAGCTACACAAACCAAGAAAAACCAAGCAAGTACTAAACGTGGACAATTCAAGAAGTGGAAACAATGCAAATAAGAAATCAAACTTTTTTTTTTTAAGAAGCGCACACACTTAGTAATAAGAAAGAGAGCAACTGAAATCTTTGTTTAGAAAAAAATATTCTCAGTAAATGCATAGATAAGAGAAATGTATGGAACAAAACATCTTCAAGTCCAAGGATTATACTTCTGATGTTTTCTGAGACAAGGACTTAAAGCAGCAACTGTTTCTGCTCTCTCTTTTCATCTGTCCAAGTGTTTATACTCTACTAGGAACATGTTATAGAGAGTGTGTACACTGCATGGAGAGAGGGGATCTGGCAGTACAGTGTTTATACTCTACTAGGAACATGTTATAGAGAGTGTGTACACTGCATGGAGAGAGGGGATCTGGCAGTACAGTGTTTATACTCTACTAGGAACATGTTATAGAGAGTGTGTACACTGCATGGAGAGAGGGGATCTGGCAGTACAGTGTTTATACTCTACTAGGAACATGTTATAAAGAGTGTGTACACTGCATGGAGAGAGGGGATCTGGCAGTACAGTGTTTATACTCTACTAGGAACATGTTATAGAGAGTGTGTACACTGCATGGAGAGAGGGGATCTGGCAGTACAGTGTTTATACTCTACTAGGAACATGTTATAAAGAGTGTGTACACTGCATGGAGAGAGGGGATCTGGCAGTACAGTGTTTATACTCTACTAGGAACATGTTATAGAGAGTGTGGTGTGTACACTGCATGGAGAGAGGGGATCTGGCAGTACAGTGTTTATACTCTACTAGGAACATGTTATAGAGAGTGTGTACACTGCATGGAGAGAGGGGATCTGGCAGTACAGTGTTTATACTCTACTAGGAACATGTTATAGAGAGTGTGTACACTGCATGGAGAGAGGGGATCTGGCAGTACAGTGTTTATACTCTACTAGGAACATGTTATAGAGAGTGTGTACACTGCATGGAGAGAGGGGATCTGGCAGTACAGTGTTTATACTCTACTAGGAACATGTTATAGAGAGTGTGTACACTGCATGGAGAGAGGGGATCTGGCAGTACAGTGTTTATACTCTACTAGGAACATGTTATAGAGAGTGTGGTGTGTACACTGCATAGAGAGAGGGGATCTGGCAGTACAGTGTTTATACTCTACTAGGAACATGTTATAGAGAGTGTGTACACTGCATGGAGAGAGGGGATCTGGCAGTACAGTGTTTATACTCTACTAGGAACATGTTATAGAGAGTGTGGTGTGTACACTGCATGGAGAGAGGGGATCTGGCAGTACAGTGTTTATACTCTACTAGGAACATGTTATAGAGAGTGTGTACACTGCATGGAGAGAGGGGATCTGGCAGTACAGTGTTTATACTCTACTAGGAACATGTTATAGAGAGTGTGTACACTGCATGGAGAGAGGGGATCTGGCAGTACAGTGTTTATACTCTACTAGGAACATGTTATAGAGAGTGTGGTGTGTACACTGCATGGAGAGAGGGGATCTGGCAGTACAGTGTTTATACTCTACTAGGAACATGTTATAGAGAGTGTGTACACTGCATGGAGAGAGGGGATCTGGCAGTACAGTGTTTATACTCTACTAGGAACATGTTATAAAGAGTGTGTACACTGCATGGAGAGAGGGGATCTGGCAGTACAGTGTTTATACTCTACTAGGAACATGTTATAGAGAGTGTGTACACTGCATGGAGAGAGGGGATCTGGCAGTACAGTGTTTATACTCTACTAGGAACATGTTATAGAGAGTGTGGTGTGTACACTGCATGGAGAGAGGGGATCTGGCAGTACAGTGTTTATACTCTACTAGGAACATGTTATAGAGAGTGTGTACACTGCATGGAGAGAGGGGATCTGGCAGTACAGTGTTTATACTCTACTAGGAACATGTTATAGAGAGTGTGTACACTGCATGGAGAGAGGGGATCTGGCAGTACAGTGTTTATACTCTACTAGGAACATGTTATAGAGAGTGTGGTGTGTACACTGCATGGAGAGAGGGGATCTGGCAGTACAGTGTTTATACTCTACTAGGAACATGTTATAGAGAGTGTGTACACTGCATGGAGAGAGGGGATCTGGCAGTACAGTGTTTATACTCTACTAGGAACATGTTATAGAGAGTGTGTACACTGCATGGAGAGAGGGGATCTGGCAGTACAGTGTTTATACTCTACTGGGAACATGTTATAGAGAGTGTGGTGTGTACACTGCATGGAGAGAGGGGATCTGGCAGTACAGTGTTTATACTCTACTAGGAACATGTTATAGAGAGTGTGTACACTGCATGGAGAGAGGGGATCTGGCAGTACAGTGTTTATACTCTACTAGGAACATGTTATAAAGAGTGTGTACACTGCATGGAGAGAGGGGATCTGGCAGTACAGTGTTTATACTCTACTAGGAACATGTTATAAAGAGTGTGTACACTGCATGGAGAGAGGGGATCTGGCAGTACAGTGTTTATACTCTACTAGGAACATGTTATAGAGAGTGGTGTGTACACTGCATGGAGAGAGGGGATCTGGCAGTACAGTGTTTATACTCTACTAGGAACATGTTATAGAGAGTGTGTACACTGCATGGAGAGAGGGGATCTGGCAGTACAGTGTTTATACTCTACTAGGAACATGTTATAAAGAGTGTGTACACTTCATGGAGAGAGGGGATCTGGCAGTACAGTGTTTATACTCTACTCATCACGAACGTGTTTGCAGAGCAGAAGAAACAGCAACCTAGTTTTCATTACCCATCGTAAGATGGGACTCTTCTTACCTCACCTAGTCGTCACCTGACTTCTTTCAGCCTATCAGGGATTCTCAACTGTTTGACAACACAGGACTTTTTTTTTTTTTAAACAATTGTGATTTTTCAGCTCTGGTATTTGCTCATGTTGACGATGATATTGTTCACTGCTATAGCTTTTCTTTCCAACGAGGGGTGATGCTTTCCTATTAACCTGGTCTGGAAGATAGAACTGTCCACTGCAAGGTTTCTGCAGATTTGGGTATTATATAAAAATCATGGTTTGATATATTATAGTTTAATATGTTTTTTTTCTTGGTGGGTGGGATTTGGGAGTGGGCGGGGTTTCTTTAGGTTGTGTTTGGGAAGAGCTGATCGGCGAGGAGAAAAAACAGACTACTATACTATTTGTAAAGCAGAACTTGCCACTTTGCATGATGTGCTCATAATGTATACTGTTTTTTTGTAGCAAACGTACATGAAACCGAGATGTGTTTCTGGCTGTGGGGGTAGGGGATACTACATTTGAACCTTTATTTTACTAGGCACGTCAGTTAAGAACAAATTCTTATTCACAATGACGGTCTACATGGTGTTTTCCATTCCCTCTGGTGTATCATTTGTATTGCAGCATTATACAACTGGGCATCCCGTGCACTGTGATCCTGCCTATAGCAGGCTATGAAAGGCATTGATTCAAGGCAATATTCACATGCAGGGTCGGCCCCATTCAGTTCTGTTGTCATTGGGTTATTTAAATTGAATAAAGTATATAAAATAAAACCTAGCTAGAAATATTTTTTCTTTTTTTTTTTTAGGAAGAAATAAATAAACAAGGAATAACTTCTTTGGACAATATAATAACGATAATGAGTAAACCATCTTTAAATTGACTAAAATAATGTTTCAGTTCATCCCTTATTCACCATTTTGTTTGAATCCGGGCGTCTCGGGATGGTTTCCCCCTGTATGACTGTATTGATATACCATTTCCACAATATTTGTGGACTACCTGATAATTAACTTATCATTTTTTGTGTTCCTAAATAAATATCGTATGTTGACCTTCAAGGTATGACGTATGTCTCTTTAGTTGTGACTGAATTTACTCTAGCTGGTGGGTGAAAGAGAGATGGAGATTTAGAGACGAGAGGGGTAGAGAGAGATTGATATATACTGAACAAAAATATAAATGCAACAATTTAAAGATTTTACTGAGTTACAGTTCATATAAGGGAATCAGTCAATTGAAATAATTTCATTAGGCCCTATTCTATGGATTTCACATAACTGGGCAGTGGCGCAGCCATGGGTGGGCCTGGGAGGGCATATGCCCACCCACTGGGGCGTCAGGCCCAGCCAATCAGAATTAGTTTTTTCCCCACAAAGAGGGATTTATTACAGACAGAAATACTCCTCAGTTTCATCAGCTGTTCAGGTGGCTGGTCTCAGACGATCCCACAGTGTCACGGCATTCATAAGAAGAAGGTGAAGACCAAGGTGCAGCGTCGTGTTCATATTATTTATTCTGACTGAACACTGAATACAAAATAACTAAAAGAATAGCCGAAACAGTTCTGACAGGTGCAACAAACGCTAAACAGAAAATAACCACCCACAACTAACAGTGGGAAAACAGGCTGCCTAAGTATGGTTCTCAATCAGAGACAACGAAAGACAGCTGCCTCTGATTGAGAACCACACCCGGCCAAACACAGAAATCCAAAACATAGAAAATGAACATGGAATGCCCACCCTAGTCACACCCTGGCCTAAACAAAATAGAGAATAAAAACCTCTCTATGGCCAGGGTGTGACACACAGGTGAAGAAGCCGGATATGGAGGTCCTGGGCTGGCATGGTTACACACGGTCTGCGGTATTTAGTTCAGTTGGCGGTACTGCCGAATTCTCTAAAACAACGTTAGAGGCGGGTTATGGTAGAAATTAACATTCAATTATCTGGCAACAACTCTGGTAAACATTCCTGTAGTCAGCATGCCAATTGCACGTTCTCTCAACTTGAGACATCTGTAGAATTGTGTTGTGTGACAAAACTGCACATTTTAGAGTGGCCTTTTATTGTCCCCAGTACAAGGTGCACCTGTGTAATGATCATGCTGCTTAATCAGATTCTTGATATGCCACAGCTGTCAGGTGGATGGAGTATCTTGGCAAAGGAGAAATGCTCACCAAAGCATCACCGGGGGCAAATTACCTGTCCTCCATGACACCTACAGCACCCGATGTCACAGGAAGGCCAAAAAGATCATCAAGGACATCAACCACCCGAGCCACTGCCTGTTCACACCACTTTCATCCAGAAGGCGAGGTCAGTACAGGTGCATCAAAGCTGGGACCGAGAAACTGAAAAACAGCTTCTATCTCAAGGCCATCAGACTGCTAAACAGCCATTACTAACTCAGAGAGGCTGCTGCCAACATTGAGACCCAATCACTGGCCACTTTCATAAACGGATCACTAGTCACTTTATACAATGCCACTAAATAATGCCACTTTAATAATGTTTACATATCTTACATTACTCATATCACATGTATATACTGTATTTTATACCATCTATTGCACCTTTGCCATCGCTCATCCATATACTTACATGTACATATTCTCATTCACCTCTTTAGATTTGTGTGTATTAGGTTGTTGTTAGGAAATTGTTTGATTACTTGTTAGATATTAATACACTGTTGGAACTAGAAGCACAAGCATTTCGCTACACTCGCATTAACATCTGCTAACCATGTGTATGTGACAAATAACATTTGATTTGATGCAAATTTGTGCACATAATTTGAGAGAAATACGCTTTTTGTGGGTATGGAACATTTCTGGGATCTTTTATTTTAGCTCATGAAACCAACACTTTACATGTTGCGTTTATAATGTTGTTCAGTATAGATAGAGAAAAGAGTTGGAGGAGAAAGAAAGGGAGAGTCAGCTTGGGTGAACCGAAATGTGTTAACAGTGACACAGAGAAGATGGATGAATCCTAATTATCACGCCTGGCTACTCAAGCGAGGAAAAGGAATTTAATCCACCAGACCAGTGTCAGACAGAAAGACTCCTAACTCCTGTTTAACCAGTAGGCTACCGCCTGCTTTTCCCTCAATACTGGTCTGACAACTATGCTGACTGGGCACTGATGATTATGTTTAGGCTCTCCTGCATGTGAGGTCATCAAGGCTGTGGGGAGGGGGTGTGTGTGGACGTGTGTAGGCTCTCGTGACAGGCTGGTAACGTGCAAGATTAGGTTCTGGGTTCCGAGATTCGTTTGTGTGAGTTTTTCTTCCTCACTACCACCTTATTAGAAAGAGCCACATACATACCTACTGTAGCAACGCTGAGCTGTAAGTATTGGATGAGATACAACTGATCCAACAGACGGAAAGGATGACACATAAAAAGGGAAGGTGTGGAGTCCGACAGAGAATAGATTAAAGAGTAGGAGAGAGACCGTCATTTGATTTGATAGAGGGTTTGATCAAGAAGGCAGCCATCCCTCCTTTTACCTCCCAGAATAAAAGAGTTGTCCATGTAAACACAAACACCAGCTGTTTCCAACACACACACACGAGACGCACACTCATAAACAGACACATACAAACACATCCGTCCTATCGTCATAGTAACGGGAGGTCACTGAGTTTTGAATTTGTCCTCAGCTCACCGCTGCCTGCTTCACACTCCTCAGCAGGAAATGAGTGAGAGCTCCTTTGATTCCTGTGAGCCCTGCCCTTCCCAACACAGCGTTGTGTGTGTGTGTGAGTGATTCAAAGCACTGCCAACTTGGCACTGGGCTGCGGCTCTGAGCCTGTGGGAGCAGGCATGGGACCCAGCCTGACTAACAGTACCCAGAGTATTCTGTCTCGTACACACACACACACACACACACCATAACACACACACACTGTTGTGTTTAGAGCACCACAGAACAGCACAGCCTGGTACAGTATGGTGCAGTGGAGGCAGTTGGCCAAAATACACTCACATGATAATGAGACCTGAAGACTAACATCAAGGCTTTAGCTCAGCGTGCTAACACGGTACTGAGTCACGCAGACCAGACCACCCAGGTTGGATACCTGTTTAGTTGGTTGCTATAGAAGAGTAGGCTATGGTGTAGATTTTCCATGACACAGCCAACCACATTACACAGCACAGTAGCACTGCTCACAGAAACTCAATACAGCATATCCAATGTTAGACTAAAACCTTATAGCAAAGCTTACAGGAAAATTGCATATATTCTAATAATGACAAAGTCAGAGTTTCATACATAGGCTTCTCTTATTCAGCGGGCAAACCATTTGCAAGGCCACCAATATTAGAAAGCAGCCTTCGAGTCCAACCACTCTAGTCAGGAATGCTGGACTTTAGTGTACGCTTTCACTGGAGCTGGCACTGGACCACACTGAGATAGCAGTTTCAGGCGCAAATTGCCCTTCACCACAGATCTAGGATCAGCCTACCCAACCCTAATCCTAGGGTGGGAAACTCAAAACTGACCTTGGTGTCCTAGGGGTAATTTCATCATAGGCTGAGTAGGCCAGCCAGGCAGGAGAGATAAAGGGAGAGTATCAATCAAATCTATTTTTATAAAGCCCTTTTAATATCAGCAGTTGTCACACAGATACCCATCCTAAATCCCCAAACGGCAAGCAATGCAAATGTAGAAGCACAGTGGCTGGAAAAAAACCTGGAGAGGAACCAGACTCGAAGGGGTGGTCAGTGCTCTTCTGGCTGTGCCGGGTGGAGATTGTAAGAGTACATGGCTATAAAGGCCAAACCAGTCTTCAAGATGATCAAATGTTCATAGATGACCAGCAGGGTCAAATAATAATCACTGTGTTTATAGAGGGTGCAACCAGTCAGCACCTGAGGTGTAAATGTCAGTTGTTTTTTCTTAACTGAGCGTTCAGAGGCTGAGACAACAGGTGCGAGAGAGAAAGAGAGATAACATCTAGTAGAGGCGCGTAAAGGAGAGCAGGGGAGAGTGGAGGGCATGGTGGTATTGGGTGCGTTGGTAACCTGGCCCCTGAGTCTCTCCGGGTGAGGCTGAGGACGGTTGGTTCCTTAATAAATGTCCACGAGTTAGCAGAAAATGGGACAAAGTTTGTAACATGCTGGAAGGGAGGGGCAGGAGGGAAAGAGAGAAATAAGACAAAATAAAGATTGTGAGTTTGTCAATAAGAGAGAGAAATAGACTGCACGAGAGAGGGAGAGATTAATATAGATGGATCCATTAAAAATCTAGTCCAACTCTCCGCTGGTCCATTCTAGTGTTTTATAGTGTTGAAACTCAGCCAGAGAGAAGACTACAGGGAGATATCTCTACTCACCTCACTGCCCTCACACTCACAGCAAATCACCGTTACAAACACTAGCCAGGATACCATTCAAATATACTTAAATACTCTCATGAACAGACATATAACTCATACACATAATAAGATAGTACAATAGCTACAGTGCTTTATTATCCATGTTTGTTAGAGAGATGGACCTGTACATTTCACAGTGCAATGGCTCTGTGCAATGTACTGTATGTAGCCTACCATGTGAATGAGATGCTCCAGTTATTCTCTACAGCAGCAGTATCAGTAGCTACAGTCAGCAGTAGCCTGTACTAACTGGCCTTGACATGCACCCTGTGAACCTACAGTAGCATGACAATGCCCCATGCAGCTTCAGCCCTTCCATGGTCCACTTCCTAAGTGGGGCACAAAAGGCTGGTTTATTGTGCCTCTGTTCTGTGGCGTGTCAGTACTGCCTGAGTAAACACATTAGCACGCCTCTTAACACTGCAGATATAGGCTGGACAGGGCTGGACATACACACACACACACACACACACAGTGAAGGCCTAGACCTGTCTGAAAAAAATCAACTTGGCTCCTAAGACCGTCACGAACGTCCACAAATGCACCATCGAGGGCATTCTGTCAAGCTGTATCACCGCCTGGTACAGCAACTGCATCACCCGCAAACACAGGGCTCCCCAGAGGGTGGTGCGGTCAGTCCAACGCATCATTGGAGGCACACTGCCTGCCCTCCAGGACATCTACAGCACCCGGTGTCACAGGAAGGCCAAGAAGATCATCAAAGACCTCAGCCAGCTGACCAACGGCCTGTTCACCTTGCTACAATCTAGAAGGCGGAGACAGTAAAGGCCTGTTCACCTTGCTACAATCTAGAAGGCGGAGACAGTAAAGGCCTGTTCACCTTGCTACAATCTAGAAGGCGGAGACAGTAAAGGCCTGTTCACCTTGCTACAATCTAGAAGGCGGAGACAGTAAAGGCCTGTTCACCTTGCTACAATCTAGAAGGCGGAGACAGTAAAGGCCTGTTCACCTTGCTACAATCTAGAAGGCGGAGACAGTAAAGGCCTGTTCACCTTGCTACAATCTAGAAGGCGGAGACAGTAAAGGCCTGTTCACCTTGCTACAATCTAGAAGGCAGAGACAGTAAAGGCCTGTTCACCTTGCTACAATCTAGAAGGCGGAGACAGTAAAGGCCTGTTCACCTTGCTACAATCTAGAAGGCGGAGACAGTAAAGGCCTGTTCACCTTGCTACAATCTAGAAGGCGGAGACAGTAAAGGCCTGTTCACCTTGCTACAATCTAGAAGGTGGAGGCAGTAAAGGCCTGTTCACCTTGCTACAATCTAGAAGGCGGAGACAGTAAAGGCCTGTTCACCTTGCTACAATCTAGAAGGCGGAGACAGTAAAGGCCTGTTCACCTTGCTACAATCTAGAAGGCGGAGGCAGTAAAGGCCTGTTCACCTTGCTACAATCTAGAAGGCGGAGACAGTAAAGGCCTGTTCACCTTGCTACAATCTAGAAGGCAGAGGCAGTAAAGGCCTGTTCACCTTGCTACAATCTAGAAGGCGGAGACAGTAAAGGTGCATCAAAGCTGGGACCGAGAGACTGAGAGACAGCTTCTATCTCCTGACATGGCTCATTCTGATATTGCTCGTTCTGACATCTAATTTATTGATATTTGTGTGTGTGTGTGTGTGTGCGCGTGTGTGTGTGGTGCAATGGACTAGACCAGCACCAAGTATGTTCTACTGTGATGATGTGTCGTTGGGGAGACAGCTGCTCTTCTGTGTCCTGAATATGCTGCAGCAGGAGAGAGGTGGAGGGAGGGGAAAAGGAAGAGGAGACAGGAGGAGGAAGAGATTGAGAAAGAAAGAAAGAAAGCAGAAGAGTGACTAGTGGCTGTGAGTCTCTTATGTTATGCGTCAGTTCTTTCATTCTCATGGCATTACTCACCTCGAGGCCAGCTGCTTAGTGCTACATGGGGAAGTAACCTTAATGTTTTAATTCAGACAAATATTACACACACACACACACACCAACCGAGTACAGAGGAGTTTATTGATGAGAACTCAGAGGCTGAATAGGAACAGAATTCTGTGGTGTAATCCGGCCATGACGCAATCTTCCAGATCAGTGGTTCCCAAACTTTTATAGTCCCGTATCCCTTCAAACATTCAACCTCCAGCTGCATACAGGGTCAGCGCACTCTCAAATGTTGTTTTTTGCCATCAATGTAAGCCTGCCACACACACACACACTCTATGCAATACATGTATTAAACATAAGAAGGAGTGTGAGTTTTTGTCACAACCCGGCTCGTGGGAAGTGACAAAGATTATAGCACCAGGGCACAAATAATTATATAATAATAATCAATACTTTTGCTCTTTCTTTAGCCATCTTACATATAAAACCTTATTCACAATTTTTGATGAACAAATAACTCACCACAGGTTAATGAGAAGGGTGTGCTTGAAAGGATGCACATAACTCTGCAGTGTTGGGTTGTATTGGAGAGAGTCTCTGTCTTAAATCATTTTCCACAGACAGTCTGTGCCTGTATTTAGTTGTCATGCTAGTGAGAGTGAAGAATCCACTCTCACACAGGTACGTGGTTGCAAAGGGCATCAGTGTCTTAACAGCGCGATTTGCCAAGGCAGGAAACTCTGAGCGCAGCCCTATCCAGAAATCTGGCTGTGGCTTCGGATTTAAATTTACATTTTCACAGAACCGCTGGTTGCAATTTGGATGAGGCTCTCGTGTTCAGATATCGGTAAGTGGACTGGAGGCAGGGCATGAAATAGATAACGAATCCAGTTGTTGGTGTCATCCGTTTCTGGAAAGTACCTGCATAATTGCGCACCCAACTCACTAAGGTGCTTCGCTACATCACATTTAACATTGTCCGTAAGCTTGAGTTCATTTGCACACAAAAAATCATAGAATGTTGGAAATACCTGTGTGTTGTCCTTGTTAATGCAGACAGAGAGGAGCTCCAACTTCTTAATCATAGCCTCAATTTTGTCCCGCACATTGAATATAGTTGCGGAAAGTCCCTGTAATCCTAGATTCAGATCATTCAGGAGAGAAAAAACATCACCCAGATTGGACAGTCGTGTGAGAAACTCATCACACAAGCGGTCAGACAAGTGAAAATGATGGTCAGTAAAGAAAACTTTAAGCTCGTCTCTCTATTAAAAAAAAAACGTGTCAATATTTGCCCCTTGAAAACCAGAGCACTTCTGTATGTTGTAAAAGCGTTACATGGTCGCAGAATTGTTTTGGTCGCAGAATTGTTTTGTACCTTTATTTAACTAGGCAAGTCAGTTACGATCAAATTGTAATTTACAATGACAGCCTAGGAACAGTGGGTTAACTGCCTTGTTCAGGGACAGAAAGACAGATGTTTACCTTGTCAGCTCGGGGATTCAATCTAGCAACCTTTCGGTTACTGGCCCAACGCTATACCCACTAGGCTACCTGCCACCCCACAATAAGGCTGTCACATACCATAATGTGGAAAATATCAAGGGGTCTGAATACTTTCCGAATGCACTGTATATATTCTGTTTACTACACTGAAAACAGACTTAAAAGACACCAAAAACAATTTAGTCTAATCAGTGTTGCTAAATATCATGTGGCTGTCCAGTAAAAATAATTTTGGGGACTCACCCTACTTGTAGACTTGTTGAACGCCAATGCCGTCCTCCTCTCTTCCATGTTGGAAAAATGGTCAATGTCTCTGTACACTTTTAGTTCTGGTTTTATTTGGCTACCTAGCTAAAATGCTTGCTAGCCTAAATTCCTTTTCAAATCCCCATCTCCATCCATGGGTTAGTAAAAGGCCGATATAGCAAGGTAGCTACCGCAAATGTGATTTGATTGGTGTGAAGCCGAATCCAAACTGGCCTCCCTTAGGGGGGCGTTTCGGCACGCCAGGACAACCCACAGTTCAGCTCAGTCCGATGCGGATTGGCTAATTATTTTACTGAAAAAAAATGATCAAGGGAGGCCAAATACTTTCTGGCATCAATCAAATGATACAGCAGCAACATGTCATACTATTTTTGTTCCAGACAGCATCAGATACATGGGCTACACATACTGAGACAGAGGGGCACTGTTTCCCTGTCCAGACAGCATCAGATACATGGGCTACACATACTGAGACAGAAGGGCTCTGTTTCCCTGTCCAGACAGCATCAGATACATGGGCTACACATACTGAGACAGAGGGGCTCTGTTTCCCTGTCCAGACAGCATCAGATACATGGGCTACACATACTGAGACAGAGGGGCTCTGTTTCCCTGTCCAGACAGCATCAGATACATGGGCTACACATACTGAGACAGAAGGGCTCTGTTTCCCTGTCCAGACAGCATCAGATACATGGGCTACACATACTGAGACAGAGGGGCGCTGTTTCCCTGTCCAGACAGCATCAGATACATGGGCTACACATACTGAGACAGAGGGACACTGTTTCCCTGTCCAGACAGCATCAGATACATGGGCTACACATACTGAGACAGAGGGGCGCTGTTTCCCTGTCCAGACAGCATCAGATACATGGGCTACACATACTGAGACAGAGGGGCGCTGTTTCCCTGTCCAGACAGCATCAGATACATGGGCTACACATACTGAGACTGAGGGGCGCTGTTTCCCTGTCCAGACAGCATCAGATACATGGGCTACACATACTGAGACAGAGGGGCGCTGTTTCTCTGTCCAGACAGCATCAGATACATGGGCTACACATACTGAGACAGAGGGGCGCTGTTTCCCTGTCCAGACAGCATCAGATACATGGGCTACACATACTGAGACAGAGGGGCGCTGTTTCCCTGTCCAGACAGCATCAGATACATGGGCTACACATACTGAGACAGAGGGGCGCTGTTTCCCTGTCCAGACAGCATCAGATACATGGGCTACACATACTGAGACAGAGGGGCGCTGTTTCCCTGTCCAGACAGCATCAGATACATGGGCTACACATACTGAGACTGAGGGGCGCTGTTTCCCTGTCCAGACAGCATCAGATACATGGGCTACACATACTGAGACAGAAGGGCTCTGTTTCCCTGTCCAGACAGCATCAGATACATGGGCTACACATACTGAGACAGAGGGGCACTGTTTCCCTGTCCAGACAGCATCAGATACATGGGCTACACATACTGAGACAGAAGGGCTCTGTTTCCCTGTCCAGACAGCATCAGATACATGGGCTACACATACTGAGACAGAGGGGCACTGTTTCCCTGTCCAGACAGCATCAGATACATGGGCTACACATACTGAGACAGAGGGGCTCTGTTTCCCTGTCCAGACAGCATCAAATACATGGGCTACACATACTGAGACAGAGGGGCTCTGTTTCCCTGTCCAGACAGCATCAGATACATGGGCTACACATACTGAGACAGAGGGGCACTGTTTCCCTGTCCAGACAGCATCAGATACATGGGCTACACATACTGAGACAGAGGGGCTCTGTTTCCCTGTCCAGACAGCATCAAATACATGGGCTACACATACTGAGACAGAGGGGCTCTGTTTCCCTGTCCAGACAGCATCAGATACATGGGCTACACATACTGAGACAGAGGGGCGCTGTTTCCCTGTCCAGACAGCATCAGATACATGGGCTACACATACTGAGACAGAGGGGCGCTGTTTCCCTGTCCAGACAGCATCAGATACATGGGCTACACATACTGAGACAGAGGGGCACTGTTTCCTTCGCTCGGATGATTTCTCCAGATTCAGCCACTTGTGAATTGAAGGAAAATGATAAAAACAGAGACAAAAGACTAATTATGTTCAAATTGTATTTTTTTTATTGGTAAAATATTTGGGGAAGCCTGGCTTCCTTTGACATCCATGAATATATGCCACTGTCCATGGGAGGTAACACAAACAGCTGGCATCACTGACATGGATGCTCTTTTCCTGTCACTCGATCTGTGTCACATCTCACAGGAGGGCATAGGGAGCAGCAGGACAGATCACCCATGAAGAGATGTTTTGTGTGTGTCTGTGCGCGCGTGTCTGTGTAATTGTTGCTAATGAATG
The DNA here is from genome assembly GCF_057628025.1 of Oncorhynchus mykiss. Taxonomy (NCBI): domain Eukaryota; kingdom Metazoa; phylum Chordata; class Actinopteri; order Salmoniformes; family Salmonidae; genus Oncorhynchus; species Oncorhynchus mykiss. The sequence continues at coordinate 9,964,783 of NC_143041.1, forward strand.
GCGATTAGTAGACACCCTGTGGGAGGATACCTGAACTAGGATCCCTCATGAGAGAATGGAGAGAGAGAATCAAGGAAGAGTTGGAATGAGAGGGAGAGAGGGAGGAGGATTGGTAGAGTGTGGGTGGAGGAGTGGAAAGGAGGAAGCAGAGAAAAGGGGGCAGACTTCTTTGTCTGGTAGTTAATATTCCATCTCTGTATGATGCAGCAAGGCAGAGGGGGGGAGGCATGTAACACAGATAGCTGTTCTACTGAAGACATACCAGAGAACTCTTCAATATGACATGCTGCAGGCTGCATTGGCATCTATGAGAGGCTGCCCTCTAGTGGTGGTAAAAACCACAATATATATTGTATCATAAGGTACCCACTCTATACCACTATTTAAGAGGCTTCAATATAAATAAATAAGGCCAACACAATAAGGCTACAGCAACTGCTATTCTTATCTGCATAAACTGACTACAGCTACAATGATTTATGATTAAAGCAGCTGGTGATTGTGTTGCAATATGAATGGGAAGTTGTGTACAGTAGTTATTATTGTGAATATAGGTCAGGATGGAATTAGCTCACTTCCTGTTCTATTCTGATGAAGTGGCTGCATGTTTTATTGACTTGATTATGATTATGGTGGCTTGCTGGGGTCAAACAGAGCCAGTCTCACTGGGTACAGTATGATGTTTATTGTTTACTCTATATTAGGGGTATTTGAGACCTAGGTTCAAATACATATGCATTTGAATATTTGTTATTTAAAATCGTATCTGTGTATTTGAGTATTTTCAAATACACAGCCCAAAACAAGTACTTTTAATTTGAGTATTTTAATATCTATTTGTAAAAACCAAATAGTATTTGAAATGATTTTCAAACAGTTTAAAATGCAATTTTCAAATACCTAGGTTAAAAAAGGTATGGGAGTCCACACTGAGTGTACAAAACATTAGGAACACCTGCACCTTTCATGACAGACTGACCAGGTGAATCCAGTTGAATGCTACGATCCCTTGATGTCACCTGTTAAATCCACTTAAATCAGTGTAGATGAAGGGGAGGTAAAAAAACAAACCGTTAAGCCTTGAGACAAAACATTTAAGTGCCTTTGACCGGGGTATGGTAGTAGGAGCCAGGCGCACCGGTTTCAGTGTGTCAAGAACTGCAACGCTGCTGGGTTTTTCACACTCAACAGTTTCCCATGTGTATCAACAATGGTCCACCACCTAAAGGACATCCAACCAACTTCACAACTGCGAGACGCATTGGAGTCAACATGGGCACCCATGTGAAGTGCTTTCGACACCATGGCCTGACAAATTGAGGCTGCTCCGAAGGCAAAAGGGGGTGCAACTCAATATTAGGAAGGTGTTCCTGAAGTTTTGTGCACTCAGTGTATAACACATTTGATAGAGCTTAGAAACACACACACACACACATATATACAGTTGAAGTCGGAAGTTTACATACACCTTAGACAAATACATTTAAACTCAGTTTTTCACAATTCCTGACATTTAATCCTAGTAAAAAATGTCCTGTCTTAGGTCAGTTAGGATCACCACTTTATTTTAAGAATGTGAAATGTCAGAATAATTGTAGAGAGAATTATTTATTTCAGCTTTTATTTCTTTCATCACATTCCCAGTGGTTCAGAAGTTTACATACACTCAATTAGTATTTGGTAGCATTGCCTGTAAATTGTTTAACCTGGGTCAAACGTTTTGGGTAGCCTTCCACAATAAGTTGGGTGAATTTTGGCCCATTCCTCCTGACAGAGCTGGTGTAATTGAGTGAGGTTTGTAGGCCTCCTTGCTCACACTCGCTTTTTCAGGTCTGCCCACAAATGTTCTTTAGGATTGAGGTCAGGGCTTTGTGATGGCCACTCCAATACCTTGACTTTGTTGTCCTTAAGCCATTTTGCCACAACTTTGGAAGTATGCTTGGGGTCATTGTGCATTTGGAAGACCCACTTGCAACCAAGCTTTAACTTCCTGACTGATGTCTTGAGATGTTGCTTCAATATATCCACGTAATTTTCCTCCCTCATGATGCCATCTATTTTGTGAAGTGCCCCAGTCCCTCCTGCAGCAAAGCACCCCCACAACATGATGCTGCCACCCCCGTGCTTCACTGTTGGGATGTTATTCTTCAGCTTGAAAGCCTCCCCCTTCTTCCTCCAAACATAACGGATGGTCATTATGGCCAAATCAAATGTATTTATATAGCCCTTGGTACATCAGCTGATATCTCTCAAAGTGCTGTACAGAAACCCAACCTAAAACCCCAAACAGCAAGCAATGCAGGTGTAGAAGCACGGTGGCTAGGAAAATCTCCCTAGAAAGGCCAAAACCTAGGAAGAAACGTAGAGAGGAACCAGGCTATGTGGGGTGGCCAGTCCTCTTCCGGCTGTGCCGGGTGGAGATTATAACAGAACATGGCCAAGATGTTCAAATGTTCATAAATGACCAGCATGGTCAAATAATAATAATCACAGGCAGAACAGTTCTATTTGTATCATCAGACCAGAGGACATTTCTCCAAAAAGTACAATCTATGTCCCCATGTGCAGTTGCAAACCATAGTCTTGCTTTTTTATGGCGGTTTCGGAACAGTAGCTTCTTCCTTGCTGAGTGGCCTTTCAGGTTATGTCGATATAGGACACGTTTTACTGTGGATATATATACACTTTTGTACCGGTTTCCTCCAGCATCTTCACAAGGTCCTTTGCTGTTGTTCTGGGATTGAGTTCCACTTTTCGCACAAAAGTACATTCATCTCTAGGAGACAGAACACGTCTCCTTCCTGAGTGGTGTGACGGCTGCGTGGTCCCATGGTGTTTATACTTGCGTACTATTGTTTGTACAGATGAACGTGGTACCTTCAGGCGTTTGGAAATTGCTCCCAAGGATGAACCAGACTTGTGGAGGTCTACAATTTTTTTCTGAGGTCTTGGTTGATTTCTTTTGATTTTCTCATGATGTCAAGCAACGAGGCACTGAGTTTGAAGGTAGGCCTTGAAATACATCCACAGATACACCTCCAATTGACTCAGATGATGTCAATTAGCCTATCAGAAGCTTCTAAACCCATGACATAATTTTCTGGAATTTTCAAGCTATTTAAAGGCAGTCAACTTAGTGTATGTAAACTTCTGACTCACTGGAATTGTGATACAGTAAATCATAAGTGAAACAATTGTTGGAAAAATTACTTGTCATGCAAAGTAGATGTACTAACTGACTTGCCAAAACTATAGTTTGTTAACAATAAATGTGTGGAGTGGTTGAAAAATGACTCCAACCTAAGCGTATGTAAACTTCCAACTTCAACTGTACATACATATATTCACACACACAAATGTATGTGGACACTCCAAATTAATGGATTCGGCTATTTCAGCCATACCCGTTGTTGAGAGGTGTATAAAATCGAGCACACAACCATGCAATCTCCGTAGACAAACATTGTCAGTGACTTTCAATGTGGCACCGTCATAGGATGCCACCTTTTCAACAAGTCAGTTCGTCAAATTTCCGCCCAACTCAGTTGGAGTGACTTAAAAAATGTAAATTAAATTGTAAGTTCAGCAAGATCAACGTCACCCCAAAAATGTGGTGACATAAAGTGGTTTCTGTGCCAACGCTAGTCTCATTTGGTTGTGTGCATGCGGCTATTCAAAACAGGTGCCCATCCACCATCTTCACTGGAATGGTTTGTGTCATCATGAGTAATAAAACATGCAAATGCATGAAAACCTATGTTTAGCCCTTCATAAGCTGATAGCTGGGGGTTTTTCTCCCACTGGGTGGCATTGAATAGAGGTCAGTTCAACATGTTAGCTTGAAGAACCTTAGGTCTTTTTCCATCTTGGAGCTTCTAAGCATTCTCTTCTTAATCAATGGAGCAACACTGAAACTAGAATGGAAATGGAGGAGAGTTTTTCTGCTCAGGACCCAGAGTTCCTTTCATCAGCTGGATCAGGGGTAGACCTGCAGCCTGACACAGAGCAGGTAGAGACAATCTCTGAAGACTCAGCGCAGCTCTCCATAGAGGCTGCGAGCGTCTCCTCCGAGCCCAACCAGGTCTCCGCCGATCTGGGTAGGGTGTACTCTCAGCTGGCCTTCATCACCTTCCGGAGGCAGCTGCTCCACAACCGGCGGATCATGCTGCTGAAGATGCAGCAGTTCAGAAATAAGAGAAAAGACAGGGAAGGTGAGTGGTCTGGTCAAGACAATCATAAGAGTGGGGCTATGGGGGAATCAAACAGACAGATAGCACACACGTGTGCATACACAAACATAATAACCATACCAGGAAACCAGGGTTGGTTGTCCGACTTTTTACTCATGTGTATTTCTCAGGACCAGTATATTTTACACAAGACCATTTTCAATATTAGGAAAAAGATCAAGGTCTTGGGTTGAAATGCATAGTCACTTTAATAACTCTACTTACATGTACATATTACCTCAAATAATCGGTGCCCCGCACATTTACTCTGTATCAGTAGCCCCCTGTAAGAAGTCTCGCTATTGTTATTTCCCTGCTGCTGTTTAATGACTTGTTACTTTAATCTCTTATTCTTATCTGTATTTTTTTGAAACTTCATTGTTGGTTAGGGGCTCGTAAATAAGCATTTCACTGTAAGGTACCTGTTGTATTCGGTGAATGTGACTAATAAAATTGGATTGGATTTTGATTTCAGGGGACCTGTTTTATCCTCCCATCTTAATCCAACATGGACTGAGCTCAACTGTCCTTCTGCTCAGTTGTGCACTCCTCTTTCTATTCTGGTTGGAGCCAGTCTGTTCTGTGAAGGGAGTAGTACACAGTGTTGTACGAGATCTTCAGTTTCTTGATTAACCTTCATTTCTCAGAACAGGAATAGACTGACAAGTTTCAGAAGAAAGTTATTTGTTTCTGGACATTTTGAGCCTGTAATTGAACCGACAAATGCTGATGCTCCAGATACTCAACCAGTCTAAAAGAAGGCCAGTTTTATTGCTTCTTTAATCAGAACAACAGTTTCCAGCTGTGCTAACATAATTGCAAAATAATTTTCTAATGATCAATTAGCCCTTTAAAATGATAAACTTAGATTAACTAACACAACGTGCCATTGGAACACAGGAGTGATGCTTGTTGATGGGCCTCTGTACGCCTATGTAGATATTACATTTTTTAAACTGTATTTTATTTTAAAATCAGCCATTTCCAGCTACAATAGTAATTTACAACATTAACAATGTCTACAGTGTATTTCTGATCAATTTGATGTTATTTTAAAATGGACAAAAAGTGTGCTTTTCTTTCAAAAACAAGGACGTTTCTAAGTGACCCCAAACTTTGGAACAGTTGTGTGTGTGTGTGTGTATATATATATATATATATATATATATATATATATATATATATATATATATATATATATATATATATATATATATATATATATATATATACATACATACACACACACACATATATGTGTATATACACACACACACACACACACACACACACACACACACACACACACACACACACACGTATATACATATATACACACACGTATACACACACACACGTCGGAAGTTTACATAAATTTAGGGTGGAGTCATTAAAACTCGTTTTTCAACCACTCCACAAATTTCTTGTTAACAACACTAAGTTGACTGTGCTTTTATATAGCTTGAAAATTCCAGAAAATGATGTCATGACTTTAGAAGCTTCTGATAGCAAAGCTTCTGGGGTGCTTTGCTGCAGGAGGGACTGGTGCACTTCACAAAATAGATGGCATCATGAGGGAAGAAAATTATGTGGATATATTGAAGCAACATCTCAAGACATCAGTCAGGAAGTTAAAGCTTAGTCACAAATGGGTCTTCCAAATAGACAATGACCCCACGCATACTTCCAAAGTTGTGGCAAAATGGCTTAAGGACAACAAAGTCAAGGTATTGGAGTGACCATCAAAGCCAAGACCCCAATCTTATAGAACATTTGTGGGCAGAACTGAAAAAGCGTGTGCGAGCAAGGAGGCCTACACACCTGACTCCGTTACACCAGCTCTGTCAGGAGGAATGGGCCAGAATTCCCCCAACTTATTGTGGGAAGCTTGTGGAAGGCTACCCGAAACGTTTGACCCAAGTTAAACAATCTAATTGAGTGTATGTAAACTTCTGACCCACTGAGAATATAATGAAAGAAATGAAAGCTGACATTTTACATTCTTAAAATAAAGTGGTGATCCTAACTGACCTAAGACAGGGAATTTTTACTAGGATTACATGTCAGGAATTGTGAAAAACTGAGTTTAAATGCATTTGGCTAAGGTGTATGTAAACTTCTGACTTCAACTGTATATCACACACATATATATATATCACAGAGACACACTATATGTGTGATATATATTACATATACACTGCTCAAAAAAATAAAGGGAACACGAAAATAACACATCCTAGATCTGAATGAATGAAATATTCTTATTAAATACTTTTTTCTTTACATAGTTGAATGTGCTGACAACAAAATCACCCCAAAATGATCAATGGAAATCAAATGTACCAACCCATGGAGGTCTGGATTTGGAGTCACACTCAAAATTAAAGTGGAAAACCACACTACAGGCTGATCCAACTTTGATGTAATGTCCTTAAAAAAAGTCAAAATGAGGTTCAGTAGTGTGGGCATGCTCCTGGGCATCGGCATGCTCCTGGTGAGGTGGCGGATGGTCTCCTGAGGGATCTCCTCCCAGACCTGGACTAAAGCATCCGCCAACTCCTGGACAGTCTGTGGTGCAACGTGGCGTTGGTGGATGGAGCGAGACGTGATGTCCCAGATGTGCTCAATCGGATTCAGGTCTGGGGAACGGGTGGGCCAGTCCATAGCATCAATGACTTCCTCTTGCAGGAACTGCTGACACACTCCAGCCACATGAGGTCTAGCATGGTCTTGCATTAGGAGGAACCCAGGGCCAACCACACCAGCATATGGTCTCACAAGGGGTCTGAAGATCTCATCTCAGAACCTAATGGCAGTCAGGCTACCTCTGGCGAGCACATGGAGGGCTGTGCTGCCCCCCAAAGAAATGCTACCCACACCACGACTGACCCACCGCCAAACCGGTCATGCTGGAGGATGTTGCAGGCAGCAGAACGTTCTCCACGGCGTCTCCAGACTGTCACATGTGCTCAGTGTGAACCTGTTTTCATCTGTGAAGAGGACAGGGCGCCAGTGGCGAATTTGCCAATCTTGGTGTTCTCTGGCAAATGCCAAACGTCCTGCACGGTGTTGGGCTGTAAGCACAACCCCCACCTGTGGACGCTGGGCCCTCATACCACCCTCATGGAGTCTGGTTCTGACCGTTTGAGCAGACGCATGCACATTTGTGGCTTGCTGGAGGTCATTTTGCAGGGCTCTGGCAGTGCTCCTCCTGCTCCTCCTCGCACAAAGGCGGAGGTAGCGGTCCTGCTGCTGGGTTGTTGCCCTCCTACGGCCTCCTCCACGTCTCCTGATGTACTGGCCTGTCTCCTGGTAGCGCCTCCATGCTCTGGACACTACGCTGACAGACACAGCAAACCTTCTTGCCACATCTCGCATTGATGTGCCATCCTGGAGGAGCTGCACTACCTGAGCCACTTGTGTGGATTGTAGACTCCGTCTCATGCTACCACTAGAGTGAAAGCACCGCCAGCATTCAAAAGTGACCAAAACATCAGCGAGAAGCATAGGAACTGAGAAGTGGTCTGTGGTCCCCACCTGCAGAACCACTCCTTTATTGGGGGCGTCTTGCTAAATGCCTGTAATTTCCACCTGTTGTCTATTCCATTTGCACAACAGCATGTGAAATGTATTGTCAATCAGTGTTGCTTCCTAAGTGGACAGTTTGAATTCACAGAGGTGTGATTGACTTGGAGTTACATTATGTTGTTTAAGTGTTCCCTTTATTTTTTTGAGCAATGTACACACACACACACACACACACACACACACACACACACACACACACACACACACACACACACACACACACACACACACACACACACACACACACACACACACACACACACACACACAAAAGCATGTGGACACCTGCTTGTCGAACATCTCATTCCAAAATCATTGGCATTAATATGGAGTTGGTCCCCCTTTGGTGCTATAACAGCCTCCACTCTTCTGGGAAGGCTTTCCACTAGATGTTGGAACATCGCTGCGGAGACTTGCTACCATTCAGCCACAAGAGCATTAATTAGGTCGGGCACTGATGTTGGGCGATTAGGCCTGGCTCACAGTCAGTGTTCCAATTCATCCCAAAGGTGTTCGATTGGTTTGAGGACAGGGCTCTGTGCAGGCTAGTCAAGTTCTTCCACACCGATCTCAACAAACCATTTCTGTATGGACCTTGCTTTGTGCACGGGGGCATTGTAATGCTGAAACAGGAAAGGGCTTTCCCCAAATTGTTGCCACAAAGTTGGAAGCACAGAATTGCCTAGAATGTCATTGTATGTTGTAGCGTTAAGATTTCCCTTCACTGGAACTAAGGAGCCTAGACCAAACCATGAAAAACAGCCCCAGACCATTATTCCTCCTCCACCAAACTTTACAGTGGGCACTATGCATTGGGGCAGGTAGCGTTCTCTGCTATCCGCCAAACCCAGATTCATTTGTCAGATGGAGAAGCATGATTCATCACCCCAGAGAATGTATTTCCACTGCTCCATAGTCCAATGGCAGTGAGCTATACACCTCTCCAGCCGACGCTTGGCATTGTGCATGGTGATCTTACCTTTGTGTGCGGCTGCTCGGCCATGGAAACCCATTTCATGAAGCTCCCAATGAACAGTTCTTGCACCGATACTGCTTCCAGAGGCAGTTTCGAACTCGGTAGTGATTGTTGCATCCGAGGACAGGCGATTGTTATGCGCTAAGAGCTTCGTCACACGGCCGTTCCGTTCTGTGAGCTTGTGTGGCTCCTAGACGTTTCCATGTTTTCACAATAACAGCACTTACAGTTGACCGGGGCAGCTCTAGCAGGGCAGAAATTTGACAAACTGACTTGGAAAGGTGGCATCCTATGAGGGTGCCACGTTGAAAGTCACTGAGCTCTTCAGTAAGACCATTATACTGCCAATGTTTGTCTATGGAGATTGCATGGCTGTGTGCTCGATTTTATACACCTGTCAGCAACGGGTGTGGCTTATCCACTCATTTGAAGGGGTGTATATATACTTTGTATATATAGTGTACTGTGTGTAGGTGGCACACACGCACACATTACTTTAACCTATGAGAAACACATACATTCTCCTCACTTCATGCTGACATGAATTGACCAAGTGGATTAGTTCTTTCAAAGAAATTCACACATTCAATTTCTAAATAGCCGGCCTGGTCTCATAGACTAGACGTAACATAGTAAACATCAATCCGGGGCAATCAAATTAGTATGATATGTTATATTTGGTTTGGTTACAAAAGACACAAGGTACTTTAGGCAAATATTAAAGTTGGGACGTCTAGCAACCCAAAGGTTGCGTGTTTGAATCTCATCACGGACAGCTTTAGCTAATTTGCAACTTCGCATATAAGCTAACCCTTCCCCTAACCTTAACCCCTAGCCTAACTAACGTTAGCCACCTCGCTAACATTAGCGACAACATATTGGAATTCATAACATAGGTTTAGCAAATGTGTAACATATTGTAGGAATTGTAATTCGTAACATATTCAAAATGGATGGACATCCAAGTAATTAAAACGAAACATAAAATAGACTAATTGGAGTGTCCCAGACATTTACTATGTTGTGTACCCGAGTCAAGGTTGAAATATAAATGAGTGCCATTTAGATTGTGAGTAACTAGCACTGTGAACACCAACCCAGGGAGACAACCAACCCCGGTCTCCTCTACTTATTGAGGAACTGAAAAGCAGTGTTGGTTTCTTGTGTTCTGAAGCTATCCCAAAGCTTTTCAACCACATCTTACTCTGTCTCCCTCCGTCGCCCAGCTCTGTCCCCTACAGTCTCTTTCCCAGAGGAGTCCGAGCCTACAGAGCTGGAGGCCATAGAACAGGAGCTACATGATCTGGTGGAAAGAGAACAGGAGCTACTACAGATACAGACAGACAACAACATTGGACCGGATCATAAACCACTGTCAGGTAGACAGACACCTGCTCACTATACCAGTCCTGTACACAGCAAATACATTTTGAAACAAGCTGCCTTATCTTAGATATTTTAAGCTTGATTGTTTGCTTGAGCCTAAAGTGCAGCAGAGATCTTTGTCCTGTCTGTAAAAACTAACTATTGATTTATGCTTTCCATTCATGTTTGGATAGATGTCAATATGATGTTTCATAACTTTATTTCCTCATCACTGAGCACACTTTTTTTGTTGTTGTAGACTATACAGAGGATCTCATTGCCCCCTATCAAGGAGTGTATGTCCTACCGAGTAACACACCAGAGAACATGAAACAATATACACAGGCTACACCTCCTGCTGCGCCAGGTATGTGTGTGTGAGCATTGGTAGGATGAACAATTAGGTAGAGTGGATACATGAGACAAGCTCTGACATAAGCTCTACAGTACTTGTAATTTCTCCATCTACAGTATGTCCAGGTGAGCATAGATGGCAACGACAATGCCTGTTTTCTCCTCTCCTCCAGAGGCCCCAGAGGACATAGTGGAGGTGGAGAAGCTCAATAGTGACCCAGCGATCGTCCAATGCCCTATCTGCGAGCAGGTCATCACCACGGAAACATATCGCAAAATAGGAGGGGCAGCCTGGATGCTATGCCTTGTGTCCAGCATGTTAGGGTGAGTCCTGTCAGACAAGTTCTAGTATCAAACGTCACAGAGGAGTGATGATTTAGGAGCTGCTCCCTGTTCATGTGGTCTTATTCATTGTTGTATAAAAAGCAAAACTGACCATAGGTCAGCACTCCTCTAAAACATCCGTCCTTAGATCAAAGTCTAGGGGCAACTTTATCCTACAACCAGATAAGCAGAAACCAGATGTGCTCTTATTTTAGTCTGTCTTAATTAAGCAATAAGGCCTGGGGGGGTGTGGTATATGGCCAATATACCAGGGCTAAGGGCTGTTCTTATGCACAAAGATGCAGAGTAAATGGATACAGCCCTTAGCCATGGTATATTGCACCACCCCGAGATGCCTTTGTGCTATTATAAACTGTTTACCAACATAATTAGAACAGTAAAAAGACACGTTTTGTCATACCCGTGGTATAAGGTCTGATATACCATGGCTTTTAGCCAATCAGCATTCAGACCTCAAACCACCCAGTTCATAATACTGTATAAACCCCCTCTGCCAGGTGTGTGGCTGGGTGCTGTCTCATCCCCTTCTGCTTGGACAACCTAAAGGACGTCAGACATCGATGCCCTGAGTGTCACAGCAACATCTACACCGCAGAACGGATGTGAAGACAGAATGGTACTTCTACAGATACTATATCACTGGCTACTGTTTCTTTGGTGTTGGATGGAGGGAGACAGTGAATGGAGTGGTTGGATGGGCGTTATGCCCTCTGAACTGTGGGACATTAGAAGGCGAGAGACTGGACAGCTCTAATGACACCTGGTGGCAGATGCCGTACAGTACTGTGTTATGATCACAGTTTGAGGGGATGGAGATTGTTGTTGGGGTGATAGTTTCTTTCTTGAAAAAGTTGGGAGGATGATCCTAAAAAGCACTATGAATCTTGAGCAGTGTCCAGCTGTGACAGCATTTGGTTCTATCAACGGTGCAGAATCCAACAGAACCTGAGAAGACTTTCTGACCAAAATGATGGACTGGAATAACACATACTGAAAGAATATAGCGTTCCTTGCTTCATTATCTGTAGAACATACGTTTGTATATTCTAAGAGAGAAAATGTTTCTACTCACCAGAGACTGTATGAGAACATGATCATTGAAGGCTAATCAACGCATTGTTCATGCAAATGTCAAAGGGAAAGCAGGTGATGCATTGACAGTAAGCCATTTACCACACAACCACCTAGGATTTATGAAAATGAAGACAAACATTTACCAGCAAGCAACAATAGCCTGTATATTCTACTTCCCTCTTTCTTTACAGTGACAAAGGTCAACGTAAGTGAATTAACCTGGCAAATGTTGTGAACTGTAATTTTCTATTTTCCTTTCAAGTGTTTTGTTTAATCTTGTGGAACTACAGAACATCAAATCTAATAATGCCTCAAATGCTTACTACTTTTATATAGCACAATTATACAACGGAGTATGATGCTGTGTTTGTTTTTGACAGCTTAACATCATTTCAAAAGATATTCACAGTAGAACTTTAACAATAATCTCAGCAGCCCAGGACCAAACCTCACGTGAGCGCTGGCCTCCAGCCGCAGATGTTAGGAGACTCACAATGCACCACATTTTATTGACACAAAAGGCATTCAGTACATACGTTTTCATATTATTTACAAAATAGATACAATGGATGTGCTACACATGTATAAAAATATGCATGACAAGTGTGTACACAATGTGCAAAATGTATGTATGGTGTACAGATGACAGACTTGACAGTGTGTGTGTGTGGGGGGGGGGGGGGGGGGGGGGCAAATGTCTTACTACACTGAACAAAAATATAAAACACAACATATAAAATGTTGGTCCCATGTTTCATGAGCTGAAATAAAAGATTGCAGAAATGTTCCATACACACCAAAAGCTTATCTCTCTCAAATGTTGTGTTACTGAGCATTTCTCCTTTGCCAAAATACTCCATCCACCTGACAGGTGTGGCATATCAAGAAGCTGGTTAAACAGCATGATCATTACTAAGGTGCATCTTGTGCTGGGGACAATAAAAGTCCACTCTGAAATTTGCAGTCAAGTTTTGAGGGAGCGTGCAATTGGCATGCGGACTGCTGGAATGTCCACCAGGGCGGTTGTCAGAGAATGGAACGTTAATTTCTCTACCATAAGCGGCCTAAACGTCGTTTTAGAGAATTTGGCAACCGGCCTCACAAGCACAGACCAGGTGTAACCACGCCAGCCCAGGACCTCCACGTCCAGTTAGACCAGGTGTAACCACGCCAGCCCAGGACCTCCACATCCAGTTAGACCAGGTGTAACCACACCAGCCCAGGACCTCCACATCCAGTTAGACCAGGTGTAACCACGCCAGCCCAGGACCTCCACATCCAGTTAGACCAGGTGTAACCACGCCAGCCCAGGACCTCCACATCCAGTTAGACCAGGTGTAACCACGCCAGCCCAGGACCTCCACATCCAGTTAGACCAGGTGTAACCACACCAGCCCAGGACCTCCACATCCAGTTAGACCAGGTGTAACCACACCAGCCCAGGACCTCCACATCCGGTTAGACCAGGTGTAACCACACCAGCCCAGGACCTCCACATCCAGTTAGACCAGGTGTAACCACACCAGCCCAGGACCTCCACATCCAGTTAGACCAGGTGTAACCATGCCAGCCCAGGACCTCCACATCCAGTTAGACCAGGTGTAACCACACCAGCCCAGGACCTCCACATCCGGTTAGACCAGGTGTAACCACACCAGCCCAGGACCTCCACATCCAGTTAGACCAGGTGTAACCACGCCAGCCCAGGACCTCCACATCCAGTTAGACCAGGTGTAACCACACCAGCCCAGGACCTCCACATCCGGTTAGACCAGGTGTAACCATGCCAGCCCAGGACCTCCACATCCAGTTAGACCAGGTGTAACCACACCAGCCCAGGACCTCCACATCCGGTTAGACCAGGTGTAACCACGCCAGCCCAGGACCTCCACATCCGGTTAGACCAGGTGTAACCACGCCAGCCCAGGACCTCCACATCCAGTTAGACCAGGTGTAACCACACCAGCCCAGGACCTCCACATCCGGTTAGACCAGGTGTAACCACGCCAGCCCAGGACCTCCACATCCAGTTAGACCAGGTGTAACCACGCCAGCCCAGGACCTCCACATCCGGTTAGACCAGGTGTAACCACGCCAGCCCAGGACCTCCACATCCAGTTAGACCAGGTGTAACCACGCCAGCCCAGGACCTCCACATCCGGTTAGACCAGGTGTAACCACGCCAGCCCAGGACCTCCACATCCGCTTCTTCACCTGCGTAACCGTCTGAGACCAGCCAACCGGACAGCTGAAGAAATTGCGGGTCTGAACAACCGAATAATTTCTGACCTTAAGGTCATAAATCGTCTCAGGAAAGCTCATCAGTGTGCTCAGAGTCTTGACCTGACTGCAGTTTGGGCGTCGTAAAAGACTGCAGTGGGCAAAGGCGCACCCTCGATTCCCACTGGTGCTAATCATGGTTGAATCAAGGTTTCAACTGTACCGGGTACATGGCCGATGTGTGAGTTAGAGGTTTTCTGATGTCAACGTTGTGAACAGAGTACCCCATGGTGGTGGTGGGGTTAAGGTATGGGCAGGCATAAGCTATGGACAACGAACACAATTGCATTTTATTGATTGCAATTTGAATGCACAGAGATCCTGCGGCTCATTGTCGTGCCACCATCACCTCATGTTTCAGCATGAAAATACACAGCCCCTGTCAGAAAGATCTGTACACAATTTCTGGAAACTGAAAATGTCCCAGTTCCTACATGACCTGCATACTCAGACAGGTCACCCATTGAGCATTTTTGGGATGCTATGGATCGATGTGTATGACAGCATGTTCCAGTTCCCACCAATATCCAGAGGAGTGGGACAACATGCCCCAATCAACAGCCTGATCAACTCTATGTGAAGGAGATGTGTCATGCTGCCTGAGGCAAATGGTGGTCACACCAGATACTGACTGGTTTTCTGATCCACACCCCTACCTTTTTTAAGGTATCTGTGGCCAACAGATACACATCTTATTCCCAGTCATGTGAAATCCATAGAGTAGGGCCTAGTGAATGTATTTCAATTGACGGATTTCCTTATATGAACTAAAATCTTTGAAAATGTTGCGTTTACACTTTTGTTCAGTGTAGTTACATTTCAGACAAAGAACCAGGGTTGAACGGGAGACAAGTACCATACAGAAGACACAGAATTAGGTAAGGCCGAAATCAAGATCCGCTTGCAATGATCAACACGATGACATCTTGTTATGAGATAGCGACAACACAAATGAACCAGTGCTGTAAGTGTAAGGCTATGGCCTTATTGCTTCACTAACATCCTATTAACAGTAGTAGTACACAGGTTTGACATGATTCAGAATCTAAATGTTTTAGAATCCAACCGTCATATTTTACAGCATACCCATGTATATAGATGCTTTTGGCCATATATTTCTGGTATGGGTGGTAAAAAAAAAACATTTACAGTAATCTTCCTCTTGCATATATACAGAAAAAACTATTGGATTTCAGAACACAAAAATGTGATAAATACAATTTTAAAAAAGTGGCAACAATAGATTTTCACCAATGTTTCACTGCCTTATTAGGCAACAATTGAAAAACAAATAATTCCTTGATAGCCCTAAACCACAGTTACAAGCATCTGGTTCCTAATGGTAACAGACAGTGTGGACAGTATTTGGCATTATTACCTGCCTATATGTTATCCTTAGTGTTTGACTTGTTGGATAAGAATGATTGTTCAAACATCAAAATAAAGCCATGATATTCCAAAGTGCTATACAGTACAACCGTATTAGTTCTATACAATATTGATCAGAATAATATTTGGATTGAGATGCTGAGTACTACTAAAGTCGTTTGACATGATATGCCAGGTAGAAAGAACTACACAACGCAAATTTAAAAAAAAATTATACATTATACACAAACACCATCATCAAATTCAGCCACAAAATGGTAGCTATACCAGAAGCTTAATGTCATCCCTTTTAGTTTAACTCTGTTGGTCACACCACTGTGGGTGTTTACTGTGCGTTTTACCACATAACACAAACCAAACAGGACAGAGGGAACAGTCCTACAAAGCTGTTCTGTGAGACAAACCTTTTTAAAACTCAGCCTATAAAAGTTGTTCATTTGTCTTATGAACGTCCAACTTCATAAAAATAAAGACGACTCAAGTGAGTTGCAGCCAACTCAGTGACAGAGACAAATATAGCCCGATATCAGACATGGTTTAAAACGTTCAACAACACAGAGACACACAGAAAGGGCACACATAGACACACATGCAGACAGAGACATCATGCATCATTTCTCAGACAGAACCACAGACACACAATGAGAGACTGAGAAGAATGCTGAGAGACCGAGACAAATGCAGAGATTTGACAGACAGATTTCAGGACAGACAGAGAAGATTACAGTATAGCACCTCTTTCTGCCAGAGGTCATGCAGCCACATTAAAACATGTCACAAACACTTGTAGCATACAAAACAACTGGCACTCAGACTATCATGCCAACTTCTTGTCACTCATTGTCATGTCAAACATGCTTGGCAATAAGCAATGGAGTTGGCAAGAGCACAAACAGCCTTGGGACCAGGCTAGCATACAGTAAGTATATACACATTAACCTCTATGTAGTGTACCTGTGTGATAGCATAATTGTTCCCTTGCCACTGATACGTCAGTTGTCTTTCAGAAGATAAAGCTGCCAACAATGTAGTCTCCACTTTCTTTCAGACGGATCAACTTGGAATCCTTGAATTGAAAGTACACAAAGATAACCAACACGTGGATCGACGTTTTTTTCAATAAACGGTTCATTAAAATCTTTATCTGTGATTCAGATTTCCTTGTGTGAGGGGCAGGTGTAAGGCCCGCCTCCTTAGTGCATAGCTCAGAGTGGGAGGAGTCCACTCCTCCTCATCCAATAGGAGTGAGTCTTTGTTCTCAGTGTCAGTTCAGTTGCTTAAATAGTCCAACTGACCACAGCGTCTGTTTTGTTCAGGAAAAAAACAGTCTCATCCAAAACTATATGTAGCTATGTCGCAATACCAAATATAGGTATGTCGCAATACCAAATATAGGTATGTCGCAATACCAAATATAGGTATGTCGCAATACCAAATATAGGTATGTCGCAATACCAAATATAGGTATGGCGCAAAAAAAAAGACCAGTGTAAAACAGCCTTGTACTCTTGTCAGTTTTACTTGGGTCAGTTATGCTGTTTGTCGTGGCTTGTGCACAGCAGATCTGTAATAAACAAACCACATTCTCAGACTGACTGTATGGCACAGCAGCATGCTTCCACAGAGCAATGGCTGTAGATCCAGACCCTGTAGCATGACCAATGTGAAACGCATGCTAAGTTAACACATCCACGTGTTCACCGCAAGGAAAGCTGAACAGCGTAAGGCTGACTGCCATGTGTTGTATAGTGAAAGCTTTGCCCAATTCAATAAAAACTCCAGCAGGGCTGAGGGAACAGCTAACATTTACAGGATATTTACATACCACCTGCCTCCTTGTTCATTTGGCTCTGGTCCCAGTACTCCTATTAAACATCCACTGCCCCGATCACCAGCTGGCTAATCTTATTATATGGCATAACATTTTAAATATTTTTTATGTTTTAAATACACAAGGAGGACTAACATCACCTGACCAAGTCTGTATTTGTTACATTGAGTCCCTCTATCCCTGCACCACTCCTCCTCTTCCTTCCTTCCTCACTCCATCCATCCCTTCTCCCTCAGTCCCAGTGCAGCTGCAGGTCGTGTGTATCCAGGAAGTCTGAAGGAATCCCCAGGGGTGTGAGCCCCCCCGCGGGGTCGGACGGCATGGTTAGATCCAGCCACTCCATGTTGTCCAGGACTGTGTCGGACAAGCCCATGTTGAGGGAGGAAGGGGGAGACGTGGAGTCGCAGAAGGACAGCTCTGAGGTGTCCATTGGGGAGTAGGGTTGATCCAGGAGCTGGGACTGCAACTCCTCGATCAGACCCAGGGTGCGGGGATCCGTGGTTGGGGACGGGTTGTTCAGAGTCCCCTCCAGGAAGGCCTCCAGCTGGTTGTCGGAGGCCAGGCTGGGGAGGGGCAGGGGGTTGAAGGGAGGGGTGGGAGGGGGAGCAACCTGGATCTGTGGAGGGGTTCTGAACAGGGCAGTGTTGACAGGTAGGGTAGTGATGTTGGCTGTGACAGGGACAGTCTTAGTGCTTAGAGAAGGCAGGTCCTGCTGGATGAATGGCGTGATCTCTGGAGGAGAAAAGAGACAGGAATAGGATAGGAAAGATTATTTACCTGTATTGTAACACAGGCTGAAGTCTAAAAAGAAACGCCAACCTTATCACTGTTTGAAAAGACCAGATGGCTGTAACTTAGTCACTTCAGGGTTAGAACAAGGAGCTAAAGGTGTAAATGCTTCTTCATGCTGTGAGTTCTCACCTCCACTCTGAATCAGGATGTCAAACAGGTCATCCATCTGCTGGCTGGTTGCCGTGGAAACCTGAGAGAGCCAATAAGGTAAGGGGGTGGAGATGCACGACCAATAACATGACTCTTGGGTGTGACCAATTGCATTACAAAGCGCACATCATACATTTGTGAATGTGTTTGTGTGTCTGTCTTACTGTACGAGCGTGTGTGTTCAACTGGGGTTGAATATTTTCCCAGTATTTCACAAAATGTTTCATCCAGAGAATAAATCACTTTTCTCCCATGTAACCCGATATTTTCCGCCAAAACCAGAAGTGTCATTCAAAAGCGTTATAAAACATATAAATAGGCCTGTCTGGATTTGATTAGAGCTTTGATTGAAAATTCAAATCTGATGCAACCTGAGCCTGATTAAATACATTTTATGAGTCCTACATTAAAAATACATTTAATGAGCCCAAGCCCCAAAAACTCAAATGATTGTGCCGTTATTCAATACATAGCCTTTATGATATTTGCTACTCCACATTACGCACGACAGAAAAACATAAAAGCACATAGATGTTGCTAGCTATATGCTCTCTTGGGTAAATAAATTAAACTAGCTCCGGTAGGCAAATCTTTTTGAGTGTAGACTATTACTGGATTGTATTATATGGACTGAAATTACACACCTCGTTCAAACCACGATAAAGCAGAGCCAGAACATTGAATTCTGGTGCAGCACAAGAGGCCTATAAAGTTACAAGTACAGGCTAGCGAGTTGGATTTACACTTCTCATAATATTTCCACAAAAGTTAATTAGCCTTCCTCCCCTCTCTCTTTAGTGTCATTTCATTCCTTCCTCACTTTCAACAGTTAAATTAAATACATTTTGTTGTCCTTATCTTCATCATTCTGACATGCTTGAATAATGTATGACTAGAATTAGATGCAGACGGCTTTCACTTCTCTCCACGAGCATTGAATTGTTATGGGTCTGAATAAATAACTGCTTTTGCCTACCGCCATTGAGAGTTCGCTCTTCTTTCAATCTAACTGGGAGTTCTATTGGGCTGCTGTATTTAACATTCAGAAAAAAAGAGCTTCCGTCCCTCTTCAAACAGACTATACGTATAAGAAACTCTCAAAGCATAACGTCCAGCAAGCTATTATAGTCTAGCTTTATTTACATGAGACTCCAAGAGCTAAGGAGCCTTTTTAACAGAGAGGCCAACGGAGCATAGATGCTTGCGTATTGCGCAAGAGACAGAGGCTATAAGTTAAAAGCTTTTTATGCATAAGCCGTCCTTAATTACCTAAATATAAGGCATTGAATGCATTACCTGGCCTCTGTAAATTGGTAAAGAATCCGCTTGATCCCCTCTGTCTAAGACGCTTGGACCTTATTTTTCAATATTGTAAGTGATTTTGTTAACAAAACGCCCCCATAAAGAAAATAAGATTTAAAAACAGGTTCAGCCCCTGGTTCGACCGTGATCTTGCAGAGTTACTCCATCACGAGAATTGCATTTGGTGAAAGGCACAGCACATGCATACTCAGGCATACTCTCGTTCAGGCAAATGAGAAAAAGTGCACTCAGGCTATCCAGAAGGCCAAAGTTAGTTATTTTAAGAAGCAGTTCTCCCTTTGTGGGTCTAACCCCAAGAAGTTCTGGAAAATGGTTAAAAGACAGGTTAAAACACAGCTGCCCATGTCCCTTAACCGGTCTTGGGAAGGGGGCAGTATTTTCCCCTCCTGATGAAAAGCGTGCCCATATTAAACTGCCTGCTACTCAGGCCCATAAGCTAAGATATGCATATTAGTAGATTCGGATAGAAAACTCTAAAGTTTCCAAAACTGTTAAAATAATGTCTGTGAGTATAACAGAACTGATATGACAGGCAAAAACCTGAGGAAAATCCAACCAGGAAGTACTATTATTTTGAAAGGCTGTTTTTCCATTGAAAGCCTATCCACCATATAAAGACCCAGTTCACAAGCTCTATTGCTTCCTCTACATGTGGCCAGTCTTTAGGCATTGTTTCAGGCTTTTACTCTGAAAAATGAGGGAGATACACCACTTTCAATCAGTGGACAGCGGAAATTTCCAGACATCAGCCATGCGCCTGATCAGGAACGCGCCTTTCTTGTTTCTCCTTTTCTATTGACAAAGCTTTTGTCCGGTCGAAATATTATTTATGACAAAAACAACTGGAGGATTGATTTTAAACATCGTTTGGCATGTTTCTACAAACTTTTATTGTACTTTTAAAAAAGTTTTCATCTGGACTTAGTGCCCATGCCTTGTGCATTCGGATTACTGGACAAAACGTGCGAACAAGGAGGTTTTTGGTCATAAAGAGGGACATTATCGAACAAAAATAACATTTATTGTCTAACATGGAGACCTGGGAGTGCCACCAGATGAAGCTCAAAGGTAAGTGATTCATTTTAATGCTATTTCTGACACCTCTCCTTGTTTGGAAAATGGCTATATGGGTTTCTGTGGCTAGGCGCGGACCTAACATAATCGCAAAGTGTGCTTTCGCCGTAAAACCTTTTTGAAATCTGACACAGCAGTTGCATTAAGGAGAAGTTTCTTTTTTCGTATGTTTAACACTTATCTTTTATCAATGTTTATGATGAGTATTTCTGTTATTTGATGTGGCTCTCTGCACTTTCACCAGATGTTTGTTTGAGACAATGCATTTCTGAACATAACCCACCAATTTCAAATTAGCTTTTTGGTCATAAATAGGGACATTATCGAACAAAACGAACATCTATTGTGTAACATGAAGTCCTGTGAGTGTCATCTGATGATCATCAAAGGTTAGTGATTAATTTAATCGCTATTTTTGACTTTTGTGAGTCCTCTCCTTGGCTGGAAAATGGTTGTATAGTTTTCTGTGACTAGGCGCTGACCTAACAATCGTTTGGTGTGCTTTCGCCATAAAGCCTATTTGAAATCGGACACTGTGGTTGGATTTACAAGAAGTTTATCTTTAAAATTGTGTATAATACTTGTATGTTTGAGTAGTTTTAATTATGGGATTTCTTTTGGTTTGAATTTGGCGCCCTGCAATTTCACTGGCTGTTGTCGAGGTGGGACGCTAGCGCCTTATAATGCTACTAGCCCCGATGCTCCTCCCTTTTTCCCCCCTGCCCCACTACAAAATTTCTCCCTGCAGGCAGTCACTGAGTCCGAGGTGCTAGAGAAGCTCCTTAAACTTGACGCAAAAAAAAACATCTGGGTCAGATGGTTAAGACCCATTATTCTTTAAGGTTGCTGCCCCTATAACCGCCAAGCCTGTCTATCCTCTCTGGTGAGGTTCCCATTGCTTGGAAGGCAGCCACGGTTCGTCCTTTATTTAAAGGGGAGATCAAACTGTTATAGGCCTATTTCTAGTTTGCCTTGTTTATCAACAGTGTTGGAAGAACTTGTCAATAATCAACTGACTGGCTTTCTTGATGTCTATAGTATTCTCTCGGGTATGCAATATGGTTTCCGCTCAGGTTATGGATGTGTCACTGCAACCTTAAAAGGTCCTCAATGATGTCACCATTGCCCTTGACTCTAAGCAATGTTGTGCTGCTATTTTTATTGACTTGGCCAAAGTATTTTGATACGGTAGACCACTCCATTATTGTGGGCCGGCTAAGGAGTATTGGTGTCCAAGGGGTCTTTGGCCTGGTTTGCTAATTACCTCTCTCAAAGAATGCAGTGTATAAAGTCAGAACATCTGCTGTCTCAGCCACTGCCTGTCACCAAGGGTGTACCCCAAGGCTCGATCCCACGCTCTTCTCCATTTACATCAACATAGCTGAAGAAGCTCTCTCATCCATTACTGTTCAGACGATAGTCATACTCAGCTGGCCCCTCCCCGGATTTTGTGTTAAATGCTCTACAACAAAGCTTTCTTGGTGTCCAACAAGCTTTCTCTACCCATAACCCTGTTCTGAACACCTCCAACACAAAGGTCATGTGGTTTCGTAAGAAGAATGCCCCTCTTCCCACAGGTGTGATTAAACCTTCAGAGGTAGTAGAGCTTGAGGTAGTCACCTCATACAAGTACTCGGGAGTATGGATAGACGGTACACTGTCCTCTCAGCACATATCAAAGTTGCAGGCTAAAGTTAACCAAGTCTAGATTTCTCTATCATAATCACTCCTCTTTCAACCCAGCTGCAAAACTAACCCGGATTCAGATGACCATCCTACCCATGCTAGATTACGGAGACATAATTTATAGATCGGTAGGTAAGGGTGCTCTCGAGCGGCTAGATGTTCTTTCCCATTCGGCCATCAGATTTGCCACCAATGCTCCTTATAGGACACATCACTGCACTCTATACTCCTCTGTAAACTGGTCAGGTCTGTATACCAGTCACAAGACCCACTGGTTCTTTGCTTATTTATAAAACCCTCTTAGGCTTAACTCCCCCCTATCTGAGATATCTACTGCAGCCCTCATCCTCCACATACAACACCCGTTCTGCCAGTCACATTTTGTTAAAGGTCCGCAAAGCCCACATCCCTGGGTCGCTCGTCTTTTCAGTTCGCGACTGGAACGAGCTGCAACAAACACTCAATCTCATTCATAGACTCAGTCATGGACACTCTTACTGACAGTTGTGGCTGCTTGCTTGATGTATTGTTGTCTCTACCTTCTTGCCCTTTGTGCTGTTGTCTGTGCCCAATGATGTCTGTACCCTGTTTTGTGCTCTAACCATGTTGTGTTGTGCTGCTGCCGCCATGTTGTGTTGTCTTAGGTCTCTCTCTATGTAGTGATGTGTGTTTTGTCCTATATTTGTATTTCCGCAAGAGGCCTTTTGCCTTTTGGTAGGCCGTCATTGTAATTAAGAATGCGTTCTTAGCCGACTTGCCTAGTTAAATAAAAATAAAACCTGAACGAGGTAGGCTAGGATATCTATATATCAATCTTGAACAGGATGATCTATTTTGGATGCAATTTGAATAGAGTTGGAGAGATAAAGACTGCAAGAGAGTGTTCGCATGTGCACCGACTTAACCTGTTATGGCTGCAACCCTTTGTTCTTAATTTCCGCCTGAAGACATACCCTAATCTAACTGCCTGTAGCTCAGCCCCAGAGGCAAGGATATGCATATTCTTGGTATCATTTGAATGGAAACATTCTGAAGTTTGTGGAAATGTTAATGAAATGTAGGAGAATATAACACAGTAGATCTGGTGGAAGAAAAGAGAAAAAAATATAAATGTTTTCAGTTTTTTATTGTTGTAGTATCATCTTTCACATGTACTAGAATAGCCACACAGTCAGATAGGATGCTGAAGATAATTTTGATGGATAACACAAGAGGGCAACTGTAGGTGTGCAAAGTTTGAGACAGATAACTTCTGGAATGGGTGAGCTACATGACATTTAGCATGAAGTCACCCAGGTGTCCCACACAAGTTGCCCAAATGTACCCAAGTGGCCGAATTGGTGAAATGACCTATAACTATATACAGCAGTGCAAATAACTATATACACAACATATCAAAAAGCAATTCTAACACACACACACAAAAAATGTTTAAAAAAAAATATTAGAAAATAAATACAAAAAAATATAAAAAAAACAGTACACCCCTTAGAAGTCCTCGTCACAGTATTTTGCTGCCTGTGCCCTGTCCCATAGCAGTCTCTTTCTGATGTAAAGCAGAGGCAAACTGAACAAGTGGTGCATTTCATGCGACACGGAACACAACAACGCCTCCATGCTGTGCCCTTTTGGCCCTGAGGCACAGTCATGCCTGCAGTAATGAACTGTGGCATATGAACACCACTGGGGGCACAGGTAGAGCGGGCAGCTTGGCACCGGGGCCTCCCAGTCGGAGTCGCTATCACTGTGAAAGAAAACATAAAAAAAATATTTGTATTGTCTGAGCCTTTTATCATCACATAAAATAAACAGATATGTATTGATTGTATAGAGCAGAGGGAACAGTCACTAAGGTGTTCCATTCAACTACGGCCATTGTTGTGTGTGTGTGTGTATATATATATACAGTGCCTTGCGAAAGTATTCGGCCCCCTTGAACTTTGCGACCTTTTGCCACATTTCAGGCTTCAAACATAAAGATATAAAACTGTATTTTTTTGTGAAGAATCAACAACAAGTGGGACACAATCATGAAGTGGAACGACATTTATTGGATATTTCAAACTTTTTTAACAAATCAAAAACTGAAAAATTGGGCGTGCAAAATTATTCAGCCCCTTTACTTTCAGTGCAGCAAACTCTCTCCAGAAGTTCAGTGAGGATCTCTGAATGATCCAATGTTGACCTAAATGACTAATGATGATAAATACAATCCACCTGTGTGTAATCAAGTCTCCGTATAAATGCACCTGCACTGTGATAGTCTCAGAGGTCCGTTAAAAGCGCAGAGAGCATCATGAAGAACAAGGAACACACCAGGCAGGTCTGGGATACTGTTGTGAAGAAGTTTAAAGCCGGATTCGGATACAAAAAGATTTCCCAAGCTTTAAACATCCCAAGGAGCACTGTGCAAGCGATAATATTGAAATGGAAGGAGTATCAGACCACTGCAAATCTACCAAGACCTGGCCGTCCCTCTAAACTTTCAGCTCATACAAGGAGAAGACTGATCAGAGATGCAGCCAAGAGGCCCATGATCACTCTGGATGAACTGCAGAGATCTACAGCTGAGGTGGGAGACTCTGTCCATAGGACAACAATCAGTCGTATATTGCACAAATCTGGCCTTTATGGAAGAGTGGCAAGAAGAAAGCCATTTCTTAAAGATATCCAGAAAAAGTGTTGTTTAAAGTTTGCCACAAGCCACCTGGGAGACACACCAAACATGTGGAAGAAGGTGCTCTGGTCAGATGAAACCAAAATTGAACTTTTTGGCAACAATGCAAAACGTTATGTTTGGCATAAAAGCAACACAGCTGAACACACCATCCCCACGGTCAAACATGGTGGTGGCAGCATCATGGTTCAGGGCCTGCTTTTCTTCAGCAGGGACAGGGAAGATGGTTAAAATTGATGGGAAGATGGATGGAGCCAAATACAGGACCATTCTGGAAGAAAACCTGATGGAGTCTGCAAAAGACCTGAGACTGGGACGGAGATTTGTCTTCCAACAAGACAATGATCCAAAACATAAAGCAAAATCTACAATGGAATGGTTCAAAAATAAACATATCCAGGTGTTAGAATGGCCAAGTCAAAGTCCAGACCTGAATCCAATCGAGAATCTGTGGAAAGAACTGAAAACTGCTGTTCACAAATGCTCTCCATCCAACCTCACTGAGCTCGAGCTGTTTTGCAAGGAGGAATGGGAAAAAATGTCAGTCTCTCGATGTGCAAAACTGATAGAGACATACCCCAAGCGACTTACAGCTGTAATCGCAGCAAAAGGTGGCGCTACAAAGTATTAACTTAAGGGGGCTGAATAATTTTGCACGCCCAATTTGTCCGTTTTTGATTTGTTAAAAAAGTTTGAAATATCCAATAAATGTCGTTCCACTTCATGATTGTGTCCCACTTGTTGTTGATTCTTCACAAAAAAATACAGTTGTATATCTTTATGTTTGAAGCCTGAAATGTGGCAAAAGGTCGCAAAGTTCAAGGGGGCCGAATACTTTCGCAAGGCACTGTATATACACACACACACAAAAACAAACTACACATTTCATTGCAAAAAAATATATATATATTATATATATATTTTTATATTTCATAAAACGGCATTAGCACTTACCCGTCCAGAAGTACGTCCTGTCCTTGCAGAAACAGCTCCTCAGTTCGTTTGAATGATAACACTCCAAGATTCCTCAAACAAAAAATCTGTCTCACTTTTACTTTAGAGTTTGACTTCGCTTTACATGAAGTATTCGCCAGGATATCTTCAATGAAATCGTTGAAACAACTTTCCGAAATACAGCTGCGCGTAAAAAGCCTTACAGCAACCCCTCTGATCGTCAAGGCGAAAATGGAGTTCCCTGCACGTGCGATTACAGCCAAGGAATTGTGGTCCAACCCCAAACCATTACATACTGGCGTTTACCTCAGCTCATTGGCTATCTACCCAGCTAGATTTCAAGAAGATCAGTGGTCATTGGGCAGAAATATAGTCAATCAATGAAGCTTCGCTAAAATTATTGGTGCGTCAGGTAGTCATTTATCGTTGTCTTCAAATCAATTCTCCCCGCAAAAAAAAAACAACGTTGTTTGACTGCGTTGCAAACATCCAGAGGAATGCACTGACACCCACCATGACTATGTAAACTATTGTTTACAGGGGCGAATCAAGCTGAATGCTCCGTAAAAAAATGATAGAGATGGAATTCACTGCACAAATAGTTTACAAAATGTTTAGATTTAGGCTATAAAAATGGATTTTATCAAAGAAAAACGGCACTTCATTTGATCAATGGGATACTCAGGAAGAGAAATAAGAGCAAGATATCAGAATGTAACTCATAATTTTACCTTCAGATGTAAATGTGTAAAAACTGTCATGGCAGAAAATGTTTGTTGTTGATTGCTCTTCTTAAACAAAAGCATGGGATTTGTTCTCTGTAATAGCTATTTTAAATTGGAAAACGTAGTTTGATTACCAAGATTCTAATCTTTTGAAGGGTGTAAGACACTTGCATTTTCAATAATGTTTAATGTTACGAAATTGTATTTTTAGTTGTCACTCTGAAATTTCCCCTGATGTTGGTCCCTGTACAGGGACAGCAGCCATAACAGGTTTTAAGGAATTAATATTTCTATTAAATTTTTTAATTTAACCTTTATTGAACTAGGCAAGTCAGTTAAGAACAAATTCTTATTTACAATGACGGCCTACCCCGTCCAAACCATAACCCCTTTTTTATTTTACCCCTATTTTACCAGGTAAGTTGACTGAGAAGACATTCTCATTTACAGCAACAACCTGGGGAATAGTTACAGGGGAGATGAATGAGCCAATTGTAAACTGGGGATGATTAAGTGACCATGATGGTATGCCAGGACACCGGGGTTAACACCCCTACTCTTATGATAAGTGCCATGGGATCTTTAGTGACCACAGAGAGTCAGGACATCCGTTTAACATCCCATCCGAAAGACGGCACCCTACACCGGGCAATGTCCCCAATCATATATATTTTTAGACCAGAGGAAAGGGTGCCTCCTACTGGCCCTCCAACACCACTTCCAGCAGCATCTGGTCTCCCATCTAGGGACCGACCAGGACCAACCCTGCTTAGCTTCAGAAGCAAGCCAGCAGTAGAATGCAGGGTGGTATGCTGCTGGCATGAATCAAACCAGGGTCTGTACTGACACCTTTTGCACTGAAATGCAGTGCCTTAGACCTGTTTTAAAAGTCTGCAGCTGCAATAAAATAAAAAATTATAATCTTATATACAAATAAAATAATAAGTTGACCCCCGAAAGACAGATGGCGATGTGTAAATTAGATGCTCATTCGGCCTTTATATTACTGTAGCACAGGCTATGCTCCAGCAAATGTAGGTCTACCTGTCACAATAGAATGTTACCACGATGAGATGATAGGACTATACTTAGATGGGCTGTCTGTCCCCAACCTAAGCATTGATGATTCATCATGCATTGACCAGAGAGAAGGCCATAGAGAACTCAGATGTAGACATTGCATATAATTAAACGTCATGCTGTTCATACAAATTTGATTCTAATTTACCGGTTTCTCGCAGTTATTTATGCCGGGAAAAGGGAGTGGTTTTGGCAGTAAATCTTGGTAAATGCCAATCAACCCTAGTGTTCACCTGTGTGAGGTTGTTGGCCTGCTGCAGGTTGCGGGTCTGTTTAACTGCATCCTCGTAGCGAGGGGGCTCCCTGGTCTTGGGGGGCTGGGTAACGAGGGAGGAGGGGTGGAGGATGAAGGTGGGCTGGGATGGAGAGGGGGACTGGAGGAATTGAGAGAAGAGGAAAACATTTAACACAACCTACCTGGTCTGTAATAAGAACTCATATACCGAATGTAAGATTTGAAAGGATTTGAGAGAGAAAGGCAGGTTTGCAATATGTATTTTGCATCACATTTAGGATAGAGTATGATGTTTTCCAAATAATAAATAGAGAAAGCGTACCTTGTTAACAGGCCCATTGGAAAGGTTGTGGCTGGGTGAAGCCCCACGGGGAGAGAGCCTGTTATCTGGGGAGCTGCTCAGGAAACACTGGGGAGGCATGTCGGGCATAGTCTGGTTCTCCACCATCCCAGAGCCGTTACAAACTGTAACAGTCTGTAGAAAAGACACAGAAGGGGGTAAAAATACAGGATCGTAGTGTTAAGAAACCAATTAACTAGCCTGCTAATATCACTGCACTCGCTAAGTCTAGGGGTCTTACGCCTAGTTAACTGGTCTGTAACCTGATTTAAGATGTGCATCTATGTAACTTGAAATCACCTGCAAAATGTGGTTGTGATTAGTTATCTGCTGAGTGGAGGCTGTCTCCATCTTGGTGGTATGCAGCTGGGAGATGGAGGCTTGCATCAGACCTGAGGCCTGATTTGACAACGTAGCCTGGAGGACAGGAAGGAGGATCTGAGTAGAGCCATCCTGGGCCGTGAGTAGGGTCTGGGAAACAGGCTGGCCTAGAACCTGAGACACTCTCCCCTGGTGGCTGATGAAAAACTGGGGCAGACTGGGGGCCGGATTAGGCTGGGAATGGGGTCTGGAGTTACAAATGACATCCTCTACCTTCACCACAGTGGGGAGAGTCTGGGGGGCCAGGGTTGAGTTAATCATGGCTGAGCAGTTAGGAAGGACCCTGCCTTCCATTTTGACTGCGTTGAAGGTCTGGATCATGGGGACGGGGTCTGAGGATCCCTGGAGGGGCTGGGTCTTCTTCTCTACCCCCAGCTGCATCTTGAGCTCCTCCACCAGCATCTGCTCCTGCTCCAGCTTCCTCATCAGCTCCTCAATCTGACGTTCCTTCTCATGGAGCCGCCGGTCCTTCTCCTCCGGGACAACACCCAGGCCAAGGTGGGACATCCCCGCGCCTGTCCGACAGAGGCTCACCCTCTGGGGGTCGCAAAGGAGCTTGGATACCCTGGGCATCCCTCCGTCGTCTCTGAAGGTGGCGAGGTCTGTGGGGATTGGGGACACTGGGGCTGTGGCGCTCATGCTCTCTGGTGCCACCTGGTGGGCAGGTAGAAGTGCAGGGGATGAGCCAACCTCTATGGGAACTGAGGGGAGGGTTTTAGGGCCGGGGTTTGGGACTGTGGTAGGGGCCGGGGTGCTTGGACTCTCCTGGTAGGGCTTCAGCCTCTCGATGAGATCAGTCTTGGTCCCTGAGACAGGGAGGCTTCGCAATTTCAGCTCCAGTTTCAACTCGGCCACCTTCATGTCCTCCAGGTTAGGAGGCAGTTGGCCAGGCTTGCGGTTGGATAGGCTGTTGTTGGGACGGACAGGGGTGGGAGGAGGGACAGTGACATGGGGGGCAGGAGGCAGGGACAGCACTATAGAGGTTGGCAGGCCGCTCACACCGCTGTTCTGACCCTCAGCTACAGGTCTGGAGGAGGAGAGGGAAGTGAATGGAGAGAGAAACAAGAGGAAAAGGGAGTGTAAAGAGGGTGGAGTGAGATATGGCGAAGGAGGGAGAGGGGAAATGTGGGGGAAAGAGGGGTGGAGAGAGAAGGGAAATGTGTTAGCAATATATATTAGGAGCCTCCTCTGCCCTGCATCTTAGTACACAATCAGTCAATAGAACAATGCAGAGTTCCAACAATAACTGACCTTGGATCAACTCCGACTAACAGGGAAATTATAGAAAAGGCCAAAAGAACATCCTGCAGGTTATTAATATCATTATAGCGGATTTGTTATTGGAAACTAGCTAATTGTCAGTTTGTCATTCAGGCCATTGGAAACAACAGTTGGTTTGCTTTTTAGGTGCTTTCCAGCTAACATAATATTCTCGTGTAAACCTTTGTTTGAACAACAGGTAGACAGATTGACGTAATGACAGAGGTTATTAACCTAGTAAGGGGAAATTAGAGGTCTTCACAGGTCCAAATAGTTGGACTCGTTCTGAAATGGATCCATGACTTTCCCACCCGACCCGATATGCTTAAATATATATATTTTTAAATAACGAAGTACAGTCTGAAGCGTTACGAAAAGGCCCGTGGAAAAACAGACCCGTGCTGGGTTGGATCCGAGAGATCCGTTCAGATCCGAGAGTAGAAAGAGAGGGAGGAAGAAACCTCCGACTGGGTGCTGCCAGCGCAATCAATAAACAAGTGATATTGGGCAAATAATGCACAGTTAAGTGTCCTTAACTGCCTATAACATTTGTTTAACTATTCGTTGCATTTTTATGTGTAGCATATTCAAAACTTTATAGCCATAAATGTCCACCTCACATTGGCTACGCGTGGCCTGTCTGCAATGAACTTGAAACATTGTATCAACGGACACAGCTGTAAGCTATTTGTGCAAGGGATAAGAAGTAAATCAGGTATTTTATGTCTCCATTATTTTAAGTGAACTGGTGTAAATTATTTTTAAAACAGCTGGTTTAGATTCTTAAATTGGCCGACAATAATAAACAACAATAATGATGATCAAACAAATGAAAAATACAGTAAATAAAAGTTAGAAAATGACATGAAACCTGAATAGCGAGTTGCACACAGTCCACCTGGCCGTGCCAACGTTCTTCTCATCTTTGTCCACTATAATATTAGAACTTGTCACTGAGGACATTCCCCCTTGGCCTCTTTTCACCATACTTCTTCTCCTAACTTTAGTTTTACTTCAAAAGAAAAAGGCCTCCATCTTCGCAATCAACAGTAGCCTAGACCAGTGGTTCCCAACCAGGACTCATGAGACCATAGGCTTACTGGTAAAATGCACGAGGGGGTTACTTTAGGGGTACTCCGGGCAGAGCAAAATACAGTTGGTGGTACAGTAAGTGAAAAGGGAAGGGAACCACTGGCCTATACCAAGGCTCCTATCACTCGCATTCTCCCTCTCCCCTCAGCAGCAGGGGCATGTGAGGTGAGCAGCCAGAACCAGTTTCAAATGGACATGATCTATACATTTTATTGAGTTGCAATTGGCTGACACAAATAACAAGCTTGCACAGTTCTAATCACTTCACACACAATTATATCAGACCAGACCCGAGACAAAAGTCTGAATTTAGGACCCGGACCTAGTGTTGGGCAGTATCCAGATTTTCATACCGTCATACTGTTTTTGTACCCTACTGGGGTATAAAGTATATACACAGCGGCGCTATTTCAAAAATAATTATGCCCAAAACAATTTAGGCAACCAGGATCTTGATCCAAGAGGGGAATGAATGTCTCTGCTGTAACCAAGGTTCATCTTGAAATCTAGAAAACTTTGCTAGCAATTTAGAAAACCAAATACATAGCTGGAGCCCTGAGCTGGATATAATTTGACACAGATTTCGTATAGTTATACTTCACTTTCAAAATACAGAAATCACCACCATATGATGTAAAACACAGCATCACATGATGCTAAATGCCTCATACAGGGATGATTTCTGTATTTTGAAAGTTACATACAGTATCTTGATTGCTGACAAACAAAACATTGACTATGTCAACAATGGACTAAAGAAAAATATCAAAATATAGTTTAGGTGGAATTTTCCTTTAAGTTACAAGCAGTGTCATAGCACGCACACCAGCGAGGCCGGACCCGCTCGGGTCGGATCTCGGAATTTCAGGTCTGTTGAGCCTCTGGGGCAAATGCTAAATTAAATCACATTTTCACTTAGTCTCCCACTGACAAAGTGGAGATCGGACTTAAGTGGAAGTTTCGATTTGACCCCAGGAGTGTTACTTCTTTTGCCCTGATATGACAGTAATATCCTACTTTAAGGGTGCTGGGAGGATGGTGTGGTAGTTGTAGTGCTGCTGCTGCTGTTGGTTGAGGATCTGCAGCTGGAGGAAGAGTTGCTGCTGGTGGAGGATCTTGGCGTAGGATGAGTCCATGGGGGCATCGCTGGCCTCCTGTTTCTGGTCTGGGGGGACATACTGGTGGTACTTTAACTTCTTGACCCGGGGCTTTGGGTCCTTGCCCTTCTTACTGCGATTCCTCTCTCCCGGCTGTTTGGGCTGGCTCTGCTGTGGGATGAGAGAAGAGAAACATCAAGATAAAGAAGTTGCACATGATTGAAAACTAGTCAGTCTGCCTTACAGACTTGTTTTAATGAACAGTGTTTAGAAGTGACTCAAGTACTGTTTTTTTTTCTATGACTGAAAGATGACAATCCAGATTTTAGCACAGAAAGACACATTTACATTTATTTATTCAGTGATTTGGATTCAACGCTAGTTCAAAAGACTGAGCTTTTGTTTCAATGTGAAGTTTAATGTTTAGAAAGTATACTTTCCCAAACAGTTGACAGAACAATGTGTCTGCTTACTTTCACTAGGGTGGGCCCTGGCTTTGAAGGAACGACAGTGATGATAGGCTGAGACGCGGGTGCTGGGCGACTGACTGGCAGCTCTTGGGTGGAGAGAGCTTTGAGGAAGTCTGCCGTTGCCTGGGTGACAACAGGAAAGGGCTGGGACAGAAGAACAGATTTCAGTCATAACTCTAAGCATATAACTTACATAACTAAGTTTCTTGTTAATAATTTGCATTTCTCTGAACATTTACTTACATTTTTACAATCATTCAGGGGTAGATAAAGAATGTGAGGTATGATTAGGGTTGCAAAGCTACTGGTAATTTACCAAAGTTACTTTGGTCATTTATACTTAGATAACTTTAAAAAATAAATGTATTCATATAAACACTCATTTTTTATACATTTGTGTCCATATTGTCCATGAGTTTCTAGTCCAGGTTTCCCTACTCCAGTCCTCAAGTACCCCCATCAGCACACATTTTTGTTGTAGCCCGAGAAACTCACCTGATTCAACTCATTGTGAGCTTGATGATTTATTGACAAGTTGAATCAGGTGTGCTTGTCCACGGCTACAACAAATGTGTACTTTTGGAGGGTAGCCGAGGACTGGAGCTGGGAAACACTGCTCTAGTGGATAGACCATATTGTTCAAGACAAAATAGCCTAAGTAATGAAAAAAATCATCTAAAATCAACATCATTTTCAATTAACTGAATGTCTTTCAACTATTAACTTTTTTCACAACTGCCACCAGTTTGGTGGCAAAACATTGATAAAAGACATATTGACATTGTAAAATAAATAACTGTAAAGAAATATACAATATATTTCATGCTGAACCCCTCATATTAAAACACCAATGGTATTAATCTTATAAAATTCCCCCCCAAAACTTGAAAGCTACCAAAATTCAAGTATTTTACTGGTAAACTCTGAAAGTTTCAAGTAATATACCTTCTCTTTGCAACTCTAGGTATAATGAAGCATATGTATTGTCCTTCAAAAGGAAATTCAAGTGGATAAAGAACCTCCCATGTCCTACCTGTAGGATTGTGTGGTTGTTGGTGATTGTGGGCAGCGGTGGTGGGCAGGGGGCCTCCAGGGCCCGAGGTTCCCCAGGGGAGGGTGTGGAGACCTTGGACTCATGGCTGGCTGGCTGCTCTGGAGACAGGGCGTCCCCGCTGTCCTCATCAAACCCGTACGTGTCCAGCGCTTTGGGGTAGTTTACTGAGGGACCAACACATTCAACATTAACACAGCACATTAACCAAAAGGTCCACATCAAGTTTAGAAAGGGGTAAAGGTGAACAGGCCTCAGAATTCTGTGATTTAGGCAGGTTCAGGCTGCCCATCTAATCGTATTTATTATGATCTAAAAAACAAACCTGATCCTAATTCAGCACTCCTACACTCACTCCTGATACGGCTCCATATCACTTTCTCTCTCTCTACCAGGCCTTACCAATGATGGCCTCCTTGACGCTGGGTTCTACAGGCAGAATGTTCTTTTCTACCAGTTCCATGGGGCCGGGGCGCTGGGCCAGCTTCTCATTCAGGTCGTCAGCCAGCCTGGCCCTCTTCAGCTTCATCTGGGTGGCCTGCAGGGAGGGCTCTGCCCCAGTCTCCTTAAGGATGTGCATTCTGACCAGTTCAGATCTCTCTGGTCGGCTGCGGATCTTGTGTTTCAGGAAGTTTTCAGTCTGGGAAAGGGAAAACGGGGACAGGGCATTTTCAAGAAATGTCCATACAAGAACATGGAATATATTGGGGAATGTATTTGCAAGGCTGAGCTCTTACCCTGGCTCTCTCCAGGCTGCGTATCTGCTCATGAAATGCCGCTGGGCTCTTTAGAGCTGCATGGGGAGAAACACATTGTCAGCTTCTCAACAGACACCTCTAACGCGAACACATAACTCAATTATGACTACATAAAGTGGCAGTGCCCATACTCACGAGGCATGATGCCCTGGTCTA
Source organism: Oncorhynchus mykiss (assembly GCF_057628025.1). Taxonomy (NCBI): domain Eukaryota; kingdom Metazoa; phylum Chordata; class Actinopteri; order Salmoniformes; family Salmonidae; genus Oncorhynchus; species Oncorhynchus mykiss. Next base: position 9,999,515 of record NC_143041.1, read on the forward strand.
CCAGCTGCTCACGGGTGCGTCTCTGCTGTAGCCTCAGCTGAAGGACTGTTGGGGGAGGGGGGCGAGAGAGAAATGTAGACACTTCAGTAAACACAACCAGAATCTGCCTGCATCTGCGGGTCTGAAGTCATCATGAGTAACTGAGGCTTTCACAAGAGGATGTGGTTCTGTTAGAACGCTAGACACACAGACCAGCAGAGTTTGGACTCCCACGGCCACCACAACTCACTTCCTTTACCACCAGCAGTGGTTAACAAGCCTGGTTGGATTCACTTGAATCCCTTTTCTGAACAATAATTTCATTACTTAATACCATTGCATTCTTTGTTATTTTTGGCTGCAGCCAAGGCTAATCAAATCCGGCACAAACTCATTTCAATAATCAAAAGCATTTGAAAATTGTACAGGAACAAATATCAGGGGGAATTGTGATTTATCTCAAATAGCTAAAACAGGCAAAACAAGATTTCAAACAGCTAAATCAAGATTTCAAACAGCTAAATCAGCTAGCCTAAATGTACTTGATTACTAGGTTTGGGCGGTATCTAGATTTTCATACCGTCCTTCTCTCATCCCGGGATTTATGGTATTACCGGCATAGCACACAAGAAAAGCCCATTGGGCCTCTAGTACCAGAAAGCTACAAAAATTAGCATACTAATAGCGAGATCACGTACACGCTGTCAGCTAAATGCTAACGAGTGAAAACGAACATAAACTAAATTGCAAACACAGCAAAATACAGATCATAAAGTTATACAAGCATAGCCAATAGCTACCAAATGTCATTTTCGGTGAGTGTGAACATTTACATGCGAAAGTGAATGACAGAAATTGTGCAAATGAACAAAGTTATGATGTGCTGCTCTTCAGAAAAGCATGGGAGAAAAACGCCAGTAGGAAGCACAGGGAAGAAATAACTCATCCAGAGCTTTATAGACATTATAGGCTATCTGATGGCAAACATCTAGTAGTGAACTGCATACAAGTGTAACATCACCTCATGTGCACAGCACAACAGAGATTCGCCGATAGACATAGAACGCTACGGACTCACCAGGTCGCTTTCTCCCGTTGTGCTATTTACAAAAAACATGTGACTGGCTCATCTGAGATAAGCTTCTTACTGTAAAGTAATGTGACAGGTGGAATGAAGAATACAGTCTGCTCAATCTCCTAACATATGCACAAGTTGATTGCAGGTATTAACTTAAAAAGTAGCTACAAATATGAATATTTATTGAAAAACTTCAAAGAAATCATTGACAGTATTTTAATATTTTGACAGGATAGACAAAGATACCTAGGTCTCTCTTTTCTAAATGTGCCCTCTAGAATACAATATAAAAATACAGAAAATATATACAGTGCATTCAGAAAGTATTCAGACCCCTTAACTTTCACATTTTGTTACAGCCTTATTCTAAAAATGGTAAAAAATAAAAAATAAATAAAAAAAAAACTCAACCTACACGCAAAACCCCATAATGAAAAACAGAATTGACTATTTTACATGTACTCAGAACCTTTGCTATGACTCCACATTGAGCTCAGGTGCATCCTGTTTCCATTGATCATGCTTGAGATGTTTCTACAACTTCATTGGGGCGGCAGGGTAGCCTAGTGGTTAGAGCATTGGACTAGTAACCGGAAGGTTGCAAGTTCAAATCCCAGAGATGCCAAATCTGTCGTTCTGCCCCTGAACATTGTTCCTAGGGAGTCATTGAGTGTGGTAAATTCAATAGATTGAATTAAAGGTCGACCAATTATTTAGGGCCGATTTCAAGTTCATATACAAATCGGTAATCAGCATTTTTGTACACGATTATGGCCGATTACATTGCACTCCACGAGGAGACTGCGTGGAAGGCTGACTACCTGTTATGCGAGTGCAGCAAGGAGCCAAGGTGCTAGCTAGCATTAAACATATCTTATAAAAAAACAAATCACATTTAACAATCACTAGTTAAACTAGTAATATTGTCAACCATGTGTGTCAACCATCTAGCTTGTCCTGCGTTGCATATAATCGATGCGGTGCCTGTTAATTTATCATTGAATCATAGCCTTCTTCGCCAAATGGGTGATTTAACCTCTGCGCACCGAACCCGTTAGCGGGATTAAATTCGACAATACGGTGATCGCTACATAGTCATATTAAACATTCATGAAAACACAAGTGTCTCATGTTTCGAAAGCCTAGAATCTTGCTAATCCAACTGCGTTGTCAGATTTTAAAAAGGATTTACTGCGAAAGAATACGATGCGATTATCTGAGGACAGAGCCCCATAAAAAAAACTATTTCAACCAGCACAGGCGTAACAAAATCCCAAATTGCAATAAAATAAATTGTTTACCTTTGACGATCTTCCTCTGTTTGCAATCCCAATGCTCATTGTTACACAATGAAAGGTCTTTTGTTCGATAAAATCCATTTTTGTAGCCTAAGACGAAACATTTTGTGAACCGCTTGTCGTGAATTCCGTCTCATTCAATTTGACGACACATTCGATGTAAATACACACACTAAACGTGACTTTTCACTGTTGACGTTGAGACTGGTGTTTTGCGGGTACTATTTAATGAAGCTGCCAGTTGAGGACTTGTGAGGAGTCTGTTTCTCAAACTAGACACTATTGTACTTGTCCTCTTGCTCAGTTGTGCACCGGGGCCTCCCACTCCTCTTTCTATTCTGGTTAGGGCCAGTTTGCGCTGTCCTGTGAAGGGAGTAGTACACATCGTTGTGCCAGATCTTCAATAGCCTTCATTTCTCAGAACAAGAATAGACTGACGAGTTTCAGTAGAAAGCTCTTTGTTTCTAGCCATGTTGAGCCTGTAATCAAACCCACAAATGCTGATGCTCCAGATACTCAACTAGTCTAAAGGCCAGTTTAATTGCTTCTTTAAATCAGAACGGCAGGTTTTCAGCTGTGCTAACAATTGCAAAAGGGTTTTCTAATGCTCAATTAGCCTTTTAAAATGATAAACTTAGATTAGCTAACACAACGTGCCATTGGAACACAGGAGTGATGGTTGCTGATAATGGGCCTCTGTAGATATTCCATTTAAAAAATATATTTTTAAAATCAGCAGTTTACAGCTACAAGTCATTTACAACATTAACAATGTCAACACTATTTCTGATAAATTTTATTGTTATTTAAAAAAAAAAAAATGGCCAAACATTTTTTTTGCTTTTCTTTCAAAACAAGGAAATCTCTAAGTGACCCCAAACTTTTGAACAGTAGTCTAACTATCGTGATAATATCGTATTCCTGCAGTTCCTGGCAATTCCCAGCCCTAACACACACACAGAAAGAGAGAGAGTTAGAGAGAGAGACACACACACACACACTAAGCAGTGTTTCCTCAGCTGTGGGTCGGCTCAGTGACCACAGTCCCGGTCAGCTCAGAGGGTGAGAGATTCAGACTAGGATTCCAAGGAGTCTGACATGCTTGACACTTTCACCACTCCCCCGTGATTCAACATCCAACAGTACAACGTCTGAAGTGCATGGGATGTGTTATTGATGAATCAGAATCTGGGTTTACATGAAACGTTGAATATGGAGATTCTCCTTTAAGCCTAGGAAGCAGCCATTAAATGTACCATTCACCAGCATTTCAAGCTTAATGTCAAAATACATTTGGTACTTACCAAGGAATGGGGTTTTGCTGAGCAACTATAGTCATTACTTAGACTAAATTCACATGAGCCAAATCCACCTCTTCTGCATCTCAAATAACACCTGATTTTTTCCAGCAAAGGCATTTCTCTCTTTCAGTTGCATGCAACTTATTTAGACATTTTTTGGAAGTACATACCGGTCTCAAGGGCAGTAAAGATGATAGTTGCTCAGCGAAACTCCATTCTTTGGTAAATATTATAATCCTCACCGTCTCATCTTTTAAAATACATAAAGTCCTCCATTTACCTCACTCCGACTACCCAAAAAATAGCAAAGTTACCCAATTGGGGGAGGGAGGGGGTCAACCTCTTGTCGCATGCAGTGCTCAAGTTCAGGACGGCTGGCAGTCAAAACCCATAAAACGCTGTGAAGTGCAGAGCCTGAGCTATGACGTAATATATAGCATGTTACTGAGCTGGAGGGTTCCAATTTATACACTTATCAGTACCTACATCTGCTATTTTTAACCCATATACAAGTGTTAAGGGGTAAAAAACCAATCACAGTTGTAAAGACACTATAAACATGATTATGGCAGGTTCACTGGAGTTCCATCTTCCAGGCTTTGAGTTAGAAGGTATTTTCAAGCATCTCACTGCTCAAGTGAGGAACCAATCAACCACATCTATCACAGTGGAGCAAAACAAAATGATCATTATGTATGAGAAAAGGACAATCAATTTGACGATCACCATAGTGTGTGCTTGTTTCTCCTCCCCACTCACCGTTCTTGCGTTCGTTGAGGGGAGGCAGGTTGTTGCTGGGCTGTAGGGTCAGCTCCTCCAGCTCATGGGTGACCGCCTCACTCTGGGGACTGGGCACCAGCAGACCCAACATTTCATAATCCCCCTCTGCTCTGGGCAGCCCCTGGGGCTCCATCTCCACGGGGGGGGGGGGAGGAAATCAGGGGGCTTCCTAGTAACCAGCAGGGGCAGTTACCGTCCCGGTGTGATGTCACGATGATCTCTGCATGGGAAGAGAGAATAGGATATTTTTTTCCCCCCCCATCTGTTTTTTTACAAGACACAAAGAACAGAACAGGGATGTGTTGAAAGGCTAAATCAACTTTTACACTTATAAATGAGTAAAGAATGTTACAACATGCCCTGGGACAAGAGTGTTCTTCTAAACTCCCTACTGGGAGTGGTGGTGTGGAATACAGAACCAACCACCTGGAAGACTTCTAACCGTATTATTCATTTAGGAGGTATTGATGGGTATTTTATTCACACACACACAGACACACACGCACACACGTTTTAACCAACCGTTATAAGAAAGAAGCCCAGTCAATAAGATGAATGAATCGTGTCCAGAGTTGCCTAACTGATGGTGGTTTGAAACAGTGGGAATGAAAACACTAGAACCGCCATAGGACACTGAAAAAAAAACAACATCTGCCCTGCTCCTTCCATGACTTCCTAAATGTTTGTATTTTACACTGCTCATGTCTGAATTTTGAAATCACAAACAGAAAAGTATTGAGCCTTTTTACCAGTTCACACCTATTCCCAACGTAACCCCCCCATGACAATGTGCTAGAGGATGTTGGTACCCAGCCAGGCGCTAATGAGTCTCTCGCTCTCCTCACTGAATGACAAACGGATGAATGGATGATAATTGTGCAACTTAATTCACATTTAAATTTGGCCTAACTGAATGATGAAGGTAAAGAGGTTGATTTAATTTAGAAAGACAATAGTGTAATGAGTAAGTTCCTTGCTCAGAACATGGTGGTTCCTTTTAACATGAGTCTTCAATATTCCCAGGTAAGAAGTTTTAGGTTGTAGTTATAGGAATTATAGGACTATTTCCCTCTATACCATTTGTATTTCATTAACCTTTGACTATTGGATGTTCTTATAGGCACTTTAGTATTGCCAGTGTAACAGTATAGCTTCCGTCCCTCTCCTATTTCCTCCCTGGGCTCGAACTAGCAACACAACGACAACAGCCACCATCGAAGCAGCGTTACCCATGCAGAGCAAGGGGAACAACTACTAGAAGGCTCAGAGCGAGTGACGTTTGAAACACTATTAGCGCACGCTAACTAGCTAGCCATTTCACTTCGGTTACAACAGCCTCATCTCGGGAGTTGATAGGCTTGAAGTCATAAACAGCGCAATGCTTGACGCACAACGAAAAGCTGCTGGCAAAACACACGAAAGTGCTGTTTGAATTAATGTTTACGTGCCTGCTTCTGCCTACCACCGCTCAATCAGATACTTGTATGCTCAGTCAGATTATATGCAATGCAGGACACGCTAGATAATATCTAGTAATATCATCAACCATGTGTAGTTAACTAGTGATGATTGATTGTTTTTTTATAAGATAAGTTTAAAGCTAGCTAGCAACTTACCTTGGCTTACTGCATTCGCGTAACAGGCAGTCTCCTTGTGGAGTGCAACGAGAGAGAGGCAGGTTGTTATTGCGTTGGACTAGTTAACTGTAAGGTTGCAAGATTGGATCCCCGAGCTGACAAGGTGAAAATCTGTCGTTCTGCCCCTGAACAAAGCAGTTAACCCACCGTTCCTAGGCCGTCATTTGAAATAAGAATGTGTTCTTAACTGACTTGCCTAGTTAAATAAAAATATATAAAAAAATGTATTTATTATTATTATTATTTATAAAAATACAAAATCGGCGCCCAAAAATACCGATTTCCGATTGTTATGAAAACTTGAAATCGGCCATTCCGATTAATCGGTCAACCTCTAGTTGATACCATTCTCTTATGTTTTACTTTGTAAAAAGAAGCTGTTATGGAAGTTATATTTACTATAACTATTACTAATCAAATGTATTGTAAGGGAAAGTAAAACATGCTGTGTTGCAGTAGGCAGTAGGAAAACGATGCCAGTCAGCCTGCACTGCCGGCTCATCATAAGTACACATTTTCACACACAAGAGTTAGCCCATAGACAATATTAAATTGACAATCTGATGAGTGACTATATTAGGCCTATCAGTTAACAAATTGTATATGAATAGATGGGTGCCTCATCTGTAATAGAGAGATGCAGGGAAAGGAGCAAAACTTTATAAAATCCTCCTTCCGAGTCACATGCAGGTAAAACATGTTGATTCCTATATAGTATCAGAAAGAGCTCAAAATTAAGAGGTGCAGCTTGATTTCCAAATTTCACTTTTCCCAAGAATATCCATGCATTCAGCACGACCACTCGCGCAGCAGCATTGATCTGGCTACTACGCAAACACTAGTAACACACTTAAAATGTAAATATGCTATTCGGTCGTCAATGGCTGAACAGGCGATAGAAACGCAATGGTGCATGTTACTTCAATGAACTGGAGGGTGATTGATTGATCTGAATGATAAGAGTGAATAGGATGATTGAATTTAGAACAGTGTAATGAAGAATTGTGGGCGGTCTAATTATTTTATTATGAAAAGACTGGAAATGGTATATCATTGCCCCTTGCAGAGGCAAATCAGACACTTAGTACAGCATACAGTGTGTAGTTCACAATGGCAAGCCGAACCAAAACAAATGGACGCACTGACAGCATTGTAAATGCTACAGAAAATAGCAAGAGTTGGATTGGCGATTGAGCTCAAAATCGACTTCGCTGATGAAGAGTCTTCGTCGTACTCTGATGTTGACTTCGAGCCTTGCTGCAGAGAAACCAGAACAGAGCCAACGGAGACGGTGATCCCAACTGCCAAGAGACAGGAGTCTGGGAGGGATGGCACAATTTGGGTAGAAAAGAGTGACGAGTGTGTGACATTCAGTGTGGATGTGGAGTCTTTTTGGTCTGATAGGTATGGGGTGGACAATTCTGAGAGACCATGACACTCAGCCGCTTCAGAGATGAGACACCTGCGGCAGGTGCACACGAAACAAGGGCAATGAAAACTGTGTGCAGTGCAAACTATTTGTTTGTGGGGCTTGCTCACACAAAGCCCCGAAGCTGTGTGCTGACTGTGGACCCGAAGTATAAAGAGAAGACCAGATTGATTCATGCTTAACTTCTTATGGCTGCAGGGGCAGTATTGAGTAGCTTGGATGAAAGGTGCCCAGAGTAAACGGCCTGCTCCTCAGTCTCAGTTGCTAATATATGCATATTATTATTGGATATAAAATACTCTGAAGTTTCTAAAACTGTTTGAATGATGTCTGTGAGTATAACAGAACTCATATGGCAGGCAAAAACCTGAGAAGAAATCAAAACAGGAAGTGAGAAATCTGAGGTTGGTTGAATTTCAACCCAGGCCCTATTGAATTCACAGTGGGATATGAATGAAGTTGCACTTTCTAGGGCTTCCACTAGATTTCAACCGTCTTTAGCAACTTGAATGAGGCTTCTACTGTGTTGTGGGACTGAATAAGAGCTGAATGAATCATTTCCTGGTCACGCGCATTCCACATGATATCGACCTGCTCCTCTAGGAAGGAATTCTCCGGTTGGAACTTTATTGAAGATTTATGATAAAAACATCCTAATGATTGATTCTATACTTAGTTTGAAATGTTTCTTCGACCTGTAATATAACTTTTTGAAGATTTTGTCCAAAGTAATGCACGAGCGTTTGGATTTGTATACCTAACGCGCTAACAAAAGTAGCTACTTGGAAATAAATAACGGATATTATCGAACAAATCAAACATTAATTGTGGAACTAGGATTCCTGGGAGTGCATTCTGAAGAAGATCAAAGGTAAGGGAATACTTATCATGTAAATTTCTGGTTTCTGTTGACTCCAACATGGAGGCTAATTTGATTATTTTTCTGAGCGCCGTCTCAGATTGCATTGTTAGCTTTTTCCGTAAAGTTTTTTTTTTTATCTGACACAGCGGTTGCATTAAGGAGAGGTATATCTATAATTCCATGTCTATAACTTGTATTATCATCTACATTTATGATGAGTATTTCTGTTGAATCAATGAGGCTATTCAAAATCACTGGATGTTTTTGGAACTAGTGAACGTAACACGCCAATGTAAACTCAGATTTTTTTTATATAAATATGAACTTATCAAACAAAACATACATATAGTGTAACATGAAGTCCTATGAGTGTCATTGATGAAGATCAAAGGTTAGTGATGAATTTTCTCTCCATTTGTGCTTTTTGACTCCTATCTTTGGCTGGAAAAATGGCTGTGTTTATTCTGTGGCTTGGTGGTGACCTAACATAATCGTTTGTGGTGCTTTCGCTGTAAAGCATATTTGAGTCGGACACTGTGCTGGGATTAACACCAAGATGACCTTTAAAACGATATAAAATACATGTATGTTTGAGGAATTTTTATTATGAGATTTCTGTTGTTTTGAATTTGGCGCCCTGCACTTTCACTGGCTGTTGTCATATCATCCCGTTAACGGGATTGCAGCCATAAGAAGTTAAAGGCATGCGTATATACGGGCACAGATAAAATAAATGACTTATGAATATATTTCCACTAATTTTTTTTATGCAATTCATCCTTTAAAATTGTTCATGTACTGGTGCTTTTGTTTTGGAATATGGAAATAATTTCACCTGTGCACCTGGCTGGTTTAATTATTCATATTTTCCTTTCTATTTTGTCAAAATAAGCTGTAAGTGGAACGTATAATGAATCAAATCAACAAATAAAGTTGATTAAATGGATTACATTATTATTGTAAGGGAAACAAAAACAGGCTATAGGCCTACTTGTTTCTAGGACTTAAAAAAAAAAATGTAATTAACTAGACAAGTCAGTTAAGAACAAATTCTTATTTACAATGATGGCCTACCCGGCCTCCCCTAACTCGGACGACGCTGGGCCAAATTGTGCGCCGCCCTATGGGACTCTCCATCACAGCCGGTTGTGATACAGCCTGGGATAGAACCAGGGTCTGCAGTGCCACCTCTAGCACTGAGATGCAGTGCCTTAGACTGCAGCGCTACTCGGGAGCCGTTTGTAGAATTATACAAAACATATCCTTGACTATCTAAACACTATTGTTATTTAATTATACATTTGCACAAATATTTCTTCATGCAATTAATTATTTCTAATAGTTTATGCACTATTTATCAAGCGTTGGTGCTTATGTTTGCACACCTTGCGGGTTGATATGCATCTGATGCAGTGGTGGAAAAAGTACCCAATTGTTATACTTGAGTAATGACAAGTAAAAGTCACCCAGTGAAATACTACTTGAGTGAAAGTCTAAAAGTATTTGGTTTTAAATATACTTAAGAATCCAAATTAAATGTAACTGCTCAAATATACAGGATCAGTGTCTCTATACCGGGACAGTTGAGCTAATGTGATTAGCATGACAGTTGTAACAGCAAACTTTCCAGGACATAGACATGTATTATACGGGCAGAAAGCTGACGTTCTTGCTAATTGAACTACACTCTCCAATTTACAGTAGGTATTACAGTGAAAGAATGCCATGCACAGTTATGTACTTTAAAATGTATAAATAAACCAAATTAGGCACATTTGGGCAGACTTGATACAACATTTTGAACAGTAATGCAATGAATGGTTCATTGGCTCAGTCTAAAATGTTGCACACACACACTGCTGCCATCTATTGGCCAAAATATTGTGGCTAGACTCCTAAGTCATATAATGGTCCTTTTGCATTTCAAAGGAACAAAAAATAAATAGAAAAGTTACTTTGTATTATCTTTTACCAGATTTAATGTGTTATATTCTCCTACATGAATTTCACATTTCCACAAACTTCAAAGTGTTTCCTTTCAAATGGTATCAACAATATACATGTCCTGAGTTACAGGCAGTTAGAGTTGGGCGTGTCATTTTAGGTGAAATTATAAAAAAGGGGGGTACGATCCTTAAGAGGTTGTAAAGTAAAAGTATAAACCATTTCACATTCCTTATATTAAGCAAACTTGAGGGCATAATTTTTTAAAATTTTTATTTAGGATAGCCAGGGGCACACTCCAACACTAATTTACAAACAACACATGTGTTTAGCGAGTCTGCCAATAGGGATGACCAGGGATGTTCTCTTGATAAGTGTATTAATTGGACCATTTTCCTGTCCTGCTAAGCATTCAAAATGTAACAAGTACTGTTGGGTGTCTGGAGTAAAAAGTACTTTTTTTTTTGGAATGTAAATGAAGTAAAAGTTGTCAAAAATAGTAATGTACAGATACCCCCAAAAACTACTTAGGTAGTATTTCACACCACTGATCTGATGCATATGATAAATGGGATGCCCAGCAACGTTCTCTAGCGGGTACCTATAGGCTGAAAGGCCAGGCAGTTCTAGTGTTAAGGGAAAGAAAAAAAATCAAACAGTTTGGCAACTATAGTTCCGAATAACCGGTTTATGATGATGGTTCCGGGTCCCACCATCAGCTCCGTTCAGCCATTCAAACCACATCCATCTAGGGCTAAGGGGCACAATCCTGACATGTTGGTATTGGCATTGCACCATGCAGCTCTGTTCTTACTTTGCTTCACCTCTGGACTCAGAAACAGCACCAACATTCCAACCAATGTACCAACTTAAAGGACAAAGATTTTAAAAGCATCTAGGTATATGGCTGTACATGGACTCACACACTTCATAACTTATGTTCACAACAACCACATTTTTTTTTAAATGTAAAAACCTGTAACCAACTTCAGAATACAATACTTAAGACCATATCAGGGATTTTCTGTGAATCCCTTGAGGAATGTTGATTCTCCACATAGTAATGAACGAAGAGAGGGATGTTTGTTGCCTTTCCGTTGCTGTGGTCCAATCGTTTCAATAACTTAACTGTTACATCTGTGGGATAATAAACATTATCTTACATGGTCCAGAAGACAGTGATTTGAGAGCAGCCACTCCTTAAATGACCACTGTTGCTAAGAGACCCAGCAGTCTCACCCACACACAAATACAGAAGACAACCACTGTTCTGCCATGGCTGACTTTAGTGTGCCTCAAGAGACAAATATCCATTATCAGTATCTATGGTTATGTTTTCTTTTCCAAGAAGAAAAACTGGTGACAGTGGGGACACTAGATACTACAGACGTCGATGAGTAACCAAGCAGCTATCAACCCCTCTATGCATTGGTTCACATGACTGTCAATCTACAGCAGTCTTTATTTCAGATCACATGTACTGACCAAAGTGTCAACACAAGTACATCTAAACACACAAATATTCACATTTCAAGAGGCAAGCAATTTCTATAACCTGGTCAGTCAGCACTCGTCTTCCACCTCTCCTCAGCCAAACAGAGGTAGTCGAGCCCACCACATGAGCCAGTTTAAAAACAGTTCAAATTAAATGTTACTTTATCTTGAGGCTCTTTGTATTCAACGTATGTCACTGGAGACTAGACCCAGGTTAGAACAATAACGTCAGTCTGTCTGGTAGAGGAAAGATGGGCTGGAGACCGACTGTGATATTAGGGTTACGCTGAAGAGGGTGCAAGTTTCTGAACATAGCAGAAAACCCATTCGAGATTTAATGAATAGAGCTGACATGATCCCCAACTCCACATGACATGATCCCTTACTAAGTTGTGTGTGTTCTAGGGATGTGGCAGTCATGACTTTGTCAGGCGGTCAGTCAAGAAAAAGACAAAATTGTTTAGATGGTCATACCATGGATAATTTAGCTATTGGATTTAGAATTTGAGCCCTTTCAGGTATCTGTTTCTAATTTGTAATAAATTTGCAAACATTTCTAAAAAACTTTTTTTGCTTTGTCATTATGAGGTTGTGTGTAGACTGATGAGGAAAACAACTTATTTAATCAAGTGTAGAATAAAGTTGTTAAACAACAAAATGTGGAAAAGTCAAGGGGTCTGAATACTTTGAATGCAAATCAAATTTTATTAGTCGCTTGCGCCGAATAGAGACGTAGTAGACCTTACAGTGAAATGCTTACTTACGAGCCCCTAACCGACAGTGCAGTTTCAAAAAATACAGATAAGAATAAGAGATAAAAGGTAGCAAGTAATTAAAGAGGAGCAGTAAAAAAATAACATACAGGGGGAGCCGGTACAGAGTCAATGTGCAGGGGCACCGGTTAGTTGAGGTAGTACGTACATGTAGGTAGAGTTAATTAAAGTGACTATGCATAGATGACAACAGATAGTGGCAGTGGTGTGAAGGGGGGGGGGACAAGGGTGGCTGGAGTCTGCACTGTATAGGACTATGAGTATTAGAGCTTATGCGTCTGGGTGTTATGAATTAATCATCACCTCAGAAAGCAGGGTCCATTTCATTGTGTTAGGCTGTGAAACAACATCCACAACAACCATGTTGCCTTACCTCCCTACTCCTCTACATTTGCACACATTGTACATAGATTTTTCTATTGTGTTATTGACTGTGTGTTTGTTTATGTGTAACTCTGTTGTTGTTTTGTCACACTGCTTTGCTATATCTTCTCCAGGTCGCAGTTGTAAATGAGAACTTGTTCTCAACTGGCCTACCTGGTTAAATAAAAGTGAAATAAAAATGTTGTTGAACTTCTTCAAATTGATCAATCACAGTGAGGTGAGTGTTAACTGCGAAACAGTATCAGGCTTAAGTGTTTGACGTGATTTTTCATTGCATTTACACTAATGTCAGAGTGGTTAGAGGGACAATAGAGCACTGAGTACCAAGCCATTAGCGACCTGATGGTCGTTAGCAAGTTGGCTACTATCAACGCATGTCCAGAGTGTATAAGAGATTACCGTGACTCAATGGTCATGTGGAATTTTACTGTGATCATGACTGCTGGTGTGGCGGTAATACGGTCACTGCAACAGCCCTAGTCTGTTCTACACAACATGAGTCTGAAAGTTCTAGTGTTGTGCCCTAGTGAGGGGAGTGCAGCCCGCCACAGCTGGTTCTGAGTTTCTAAAAGAGGACATTTCAAAAGAGGCTGTTGAGTCTCAGATTCAGCTCTTAATAAAGGAAAAAGGAGTTCAGGTGAAATTTAAGACACCAGATTCCTATCTTCCAGATTTAAGTACTTGGCCCTAAATATCAGACTTAGGCCTAATATCATTGGAACCAACTCACTGTTCCTAGGCAGTCATTGAAAAATAAGAATTTGTTCTTAACTGACTTGCCTAGTTAAATAAAGGTTAAAAAAATAAAATTAAATGTAGGTTGATGCAGCCTAATCTTTCTGTTTGAATGGTGTAGGTACCTTTTCTACCATGGATTGTTAATTTTTAGTAAAAAGCCTACCTGTTACTAGACAACTGAATGTTGGCCAAAATGTGTTTATATAGCCTAATAGGAGTCTTAATAAAAATGTAAAAGGTTGTCGATATAGTACCATTTGGTATGGAAACGTTCTCATAATGCCATTCCTTACCACCGCTAGGAGAAGATGAAGAGAGACTTCTGCCTGGGTCCAAATGCTACAGCACACTAAGCCATGGAGACAGACCTGGGAACAGAAGACAGACGATTTAAAATGACATTCTACTACAAACTATAATTAATGCGCTACAAAATATAATTAATGCGCTATCAGAACAAAGAAAGCATTTTGTGCAAATTTGAATGTCAAAGACCTTGACCACCAACCTTTGTAAGATTTGTATCAGATCAGAAAATCATTAACGCATATGAACACAGCGGTCCCTGCAGCGTAGACTCAAACCAGTGTGATTAGAACGTGTAGTTACAATTGACACAACAGTCAGCATTTGAGCTGGCCACACTTATTTCACAGAAACATTTTACACAGTCTTTACAATATTATGTCCTCAATGTGAACAGTTTATTATCGATGCAATGTTCAGACAGTCACAGAAGTAGCATAACACAATACTCATCCAAATCTGAAAATGTAGGCTACAATAGTCCTAATGCTAACTGAGTAAAGAGTCAGCTAACACTAGCGGTCATATATAGCCAACAAATCGGCTGATAGAAACCATAATATGAGTTAGCTAATATCAAATACTACGTACAATTCATCACATCATGGGTGAGCTAACCAGTATATTGAAATAATTGAGTAAAATACTTTCTAAAAGTCAAAAGTAATCCCACAGTGGGTAGTTTGTGCGTGCCACCATGTTAGTTTTTGTGCGTGCCACCATGTTAGTTTTTCTGCGTCAACTAAACAAGATGAGTTGGGTCTATTTGCAGTATGCATGTTGAAGGGAGTGCGTAATCTACCATCACTCACTAACGGAAGTTTACTTGAAAGGCGAGTGAACCATCCCTTCTCCTCGTTTTGCTATAAACATTGTGTGTCTGACAGACATTTACGTGACACACAGAATGCATTGAATGATGTTAACAAACATAACTCCACACAGACAGCAAATGGCTTAGCATTAGCTCATCATAATCAGTACAACCTTCAAAAAAGGAGAACAAAAATAGATAACATGTAAAGTGTTGGTCCCATGTTTCATGAGCTGAAATAAAAGATCACAGAAATGTTCCATATGCACAAAAAGCTTATTTCTCTTAAATGTTGTGTTACTGAGCATTTCTCCTTTGCCAAGATAATCCATCCACCTGACAGGTGTGGCATATCAAGAAGCTGGTTAAACAGCATGATCCTTACACAGGTGCACCTTGTGCAGGGGACAATAAAAGGCCACTAAGATGCACATCACACAACACAGTATGCAGGCCATGACTTCATCAAACACTGTTTCACAACGCATCAGTGACATGGCATTAGATGTTTTGAAACAATTCCTGCATCGCATACAAGGCAGTGAAATCTATGCATTACAGCTGGATGAGTCAACAGATGTGGCAGGCCTGGCACAGCTCCTGGTATATGTCTGTTACATTTATGGGGGGGGGGGGGGGTAAATTAAGGAAGACATCCTCTTCTGCAAACCACTGAAAACCAGAGGAGGATATGTTTAAAGTACTGGACATCTTTGTGATGTCAAATGGACTTTGGTGGTCAAGATGTGTTGGTATCTGTACTGATGGCGCAAAAGCCATGACAGGGAGACATAGTGGAGTGGTAACACGTGTGCAAGCAGTTGCTCCCAACGCCACTTGGGTACACTGCAGCATCCACCGAGAGGCTCTTGCTGCCAAGGGAATGCCTGACAGCTTGAAAGACGTTTTGGACACTACTTTGAAAATGGTTAACTTTATTAAGCAAAGCACCTGAACTCATGTATTTTCTGCACTATGCAATGATATGGGCAGCGACCATGTAACACTTTTACAACATACAGAAGTTCACTGGTTATCAAGGGGCAAAGTATTGACATGTTTTTTTTTTAAATTGAGAGATGAGCTTAAAGGTCTTTTCTGACCATAAGTTTCACTTGTCTGACGGCTTGCATGATGACAAGTTTCTCACACGACTGGCCTATCTGGGTGATGTTTTTTCTCGCCTAAATGATCTGAAGCTAGGATTACAGGGACTCTCCACAACTATATTCAATGTGCGGGACAAAATTGATTAAGTTGGAGCTCTTCTCTGTCTGCATTAACAAGGACAACACACAGGTACTCCAATCATTATGATTTTTTGTGTGCAAATGAACTCAAGTTTACGGACAATGTCAAATGTGAGATTGCGAAGCATCTGATGGAGTTGGGTACACAATTACACAGGTACTTTCCCGAGACGGATGACACAACTGGATTCATTATCCCTTCATGCCCTGCCTCCAGTCCACTTACCAATATCTGAACAAGAGGTTCTGTGAAAATTGAATTTAAAATCAGAAGCCACTGCCAGATTTCTGTTTTGGCCTGCGCCGAGTGTGTCCTTCCTTGGCAAATCGTGCTAAGACACTGATGCCCTTTGCAACCACGATTCTCAACCCTCACTATCATGACAACTAAATACAGGCACAGACTGTGTGTGGAAAATTATTTAAGACAGACTCTCCAATGCAACCAAACTTTGCAGAGTTACGTGCATCCTTTCAAGCCCACCCTTCAAATTAACCTGTGGTGAGTTATTCACAACTTTCGATGAACAAATAAGGTTTAATATGTAACATGGTTAAATAAAGAGCAAGATGATTATTATATTATTATTTGTGCCCTGGTCCTATAAGAACTCTGTCACTTCCCAAGAGCCGGGTTGTGACAAAAACGTACTCATTCTTATGTTTAATAAATGTATGTGTGTGTGTGGCAGGTTTATAATTATGGCAAAAAAACAAAATTTGTGAGTGTGGTGACCCTGGTGCTAGAGAGGGTACGCAGCTGGAGGTTGAATGTTTGAAGAGGTATGGGATTATAACAAGTTTTGGAACCACTTCTGTGAATTAAAGAGGGGGAACATACCTCATTTCAAACTGTTGTTAGAAAATCATGTAATATTGACAAGTTGAAACACACCCTATTGATAATTAGCATGTCCTGGTTTGAGGGCAGTTGTCCTGTTGCGTAAAGATCACATTTATGAACAGTGAGTAAATTCTGACATCACGCGCATTAGAAAACTCATGCTGGGGGGACCGTTAAGAGATATTATAGTTCACTAGTAAAAAGGACAAAGGGATTGTCTGGTACAGCCATGTGCACCACGTCATTGCACTCTTGCTCTGCTGTATGTGATTCTTGCTAGTGGTCACTCAAATGGCTGAATCTGATTGGCTGGAACTTGAATTGCTAGGGTGCTGGTCCATGTGGGGGGAAATGTTTTTTAAAAAATGGCACAGCACAACTTACTGAAAATAGACACTTTCAAACTAGGGATTTCGTGACTAATTGAGGTAACAGTAATTCTGCATGTATAAACTAGACATTGACACACCCAGCCCAAAGCGGAGAATTTAAAAAAAGACTTACTAGTTGCCAAAGTACCAAAGCATACAGGCTACCTGAGACAAAAAACAGATATTGCAAAGAAACACCGGGACTGCAGCGGCAAGCGGCGGTTGCTATAGCAACAGCATGCTGCGGTCTTTGTGGCATGAGATGAAGGGTGTTCTGGAGGGGGGAGAGAGAGAGAGCTTTGAGAGCATAATGTTTACTGATCATTTGATTGTTTATTATCTCCTTCACTTGCTTTGGCAATGACAACATATGTTTCCCATGCCAATAAAGGACTTACATTGAAATTGAATTGAGAGTCAGAGAGCCAGAGTTTGAGTGCAATGTTTACTATTAATGTTTGTTGTTTATTATCCATTTCACTTGCTTTTGCAATGTAAGCATATGTTTCCCATGCCAACAAAGCCCCTTAAATTGAAAGAGACAGAAAGGAGACACATTAGCGGGACAAGCTCTCACCTACATGAGGGGCTCTTTACTGAAAAGCAAACCGTGACAGTAGCACCAACCAGTTCAAACAAGATACAAAACACCTCAGAACTCAGTTTATAAGCTACAGAGGATCTAGTGCACTCTCCTCAGGTCCTGGGCCACAATCACTGCACCCTGGATAGCGTGTGCGCGCTCGGGAATCATGTTAAAACACCTGATTCAACTCATCAAGGTATTGATGATCGTTGAATCAGTAGGAGTTTTTAATTGTTGGGCTGGAACAAAACAGTGAGCATGCACAAAACTTGTTGCTCTCCAGGAACAGTTGGTGACTGACCACTGAAGATCGAGGTCAACAGGTTTGCTTACATTCAAACAGAGGGAAGTACCTGGTCCTGTCAGAGGGAAAGCAAACATCATGCATGACTAGACAATGTGTGGCAAATATCAACCGTGCTCCTACCCAACTGCTCTGTCCTGCTATAGGCATTAGCAACAAGTACCATGTGTTCATCAAAGGGAAACCCACAGAAGGGAAAAGGTCGTGCCCAGCTAGGCCTAATGGTAGATGGCTTTGGAGATTATAGGTGTATGTAAATGTGCTGGTGCTTACAATTCAGCTTTAAAATACTGTTGTTTTGCGTTTTCATAAAACTGAAGGTTGTTGGGTGCAAAGTCTACAAGGGTCTAAGTGTGCCGTGCATGATAATGCACGAGGGTACGACAGATCGATTACCTTCTGCTCCTGCCTAATAGTATCCTACTGATTCAGTATGTATTGAACCAGCAGTATTAAAGGAACGATACAAGGTACATATCACCAACCATGGGCATACAGACGCAGGATGGAGACGTACACCTAACAGTAAACATAACTTTGCAATTAATATATTGTAATATTGCATAATAGCAGTCTACAGCCTGGGATAACATAGTTCCAGAATATCAAATAAACAATAAGACAGCTTGGCCTGTATATCAAGAGCACAGATGAACTAAACACATTATCCCACAGGGTCTGGGACTGCCCCTTCCTCATCATTACAAAGAAGAGGTCATAGGTCAGCTAAGTATCTATACACAACACAAGCCCCTCTCCAGTCTGTAAAGGGGTTATGCTACTGCAGTGGTAACATGCTTCTTCATATTCACTACAGGGAGGAACTCCTAACACAGTCTTTAGGAAAATACCCACCCAGTATTCTCCTCTCCGTTCAGTCAGGGTGGTCTAGTCTCTCTCGGCAGACTTAAACACACAATCTCCTGATATGTGTGTGTGTGTCTCAGATATAAAACCAGTCCCTTTGCAGCAAGTCACAGCCCAGTAACAGTATCTTGTGCTGTGGACATTTATTGCCCCTCAAACCAAATCCTAGCGATTTGAAGTTGGTTTCTCAGAGACCGAAATAGCCCACAAGTCTAGTCCAACAAAAATGACTGCTTTTTCTTGAGATAAGGCCAATGCTGATGTTATTATGGCTGATGTTATTATGGTTCATGTCAGAGTCAGTAGTGTAAAGTACTTAAGTAAAAACAGTTCTGGGGCATCTTTACTGTGTCTTTTTGACAACTTTTACTTCGATACATTCCTAAAGGAAATAATGTACTTTTTAAACCATACATTTTCTCTGACACCCAAAAGTACTCATTACATTTTGAATGCTTGGCAGGCAAGGAAAATGGTCCAATTCACACATTTATCAAGAGAACATCCCTGGTCATCCCTACTGCCTCTGATCGTGTGGACTCACTAAACACAAATGCTTTGTTTGTCAATTATGTTGGAGTGTGCCCCTGGCTATCCATAAATAAAATAAAGAGTGGAGGCATCTGATTTGCTTAATATTTATACTTATATTTAAAGTATATTTAAATCCAAATACATTTACACTTTTTTTAGTATTTTACTGCATAGAGTTCACTACAGTGGAAGTCTGCTCTATCACCTCAGCCAGCTGGCCAGACAAACCATTTCCCGCTAGACAACTGCTTTCACCCACCCCCCCACATTTTTTTTATTAATGCAGACAAGATAAAAGGTCCCGTGTAGCTCAGTTGGTTGAGCATGGCACTTGCAACTCCAGGGTTGTGGGAACTAGACTACCACAGGGGACTAGTACAACTCACTGCCGTAAGTCGCTCTGGATAAGATCTGCTAAATAAGTAGAAAGTCGAATGCAAATACAAAACCAAAGCACACTCACATCCCACCTACTCCTTGAGGGAAATAAGTTATTGCGTGGAACGTGACAGTTGACTGTGACTCTTCTACTGACTTCTAGAGAAAGACAGGCACAACAAACCTAGCCTAATCTGTGACCCATGAGGCCATATCACAACAAACAGAGAAAATAGGCAGAAATCCAAGAGGAGAATGCATCCATTAATATATAGACCAAAGGTTAAAGTTCATTGAGACATCATACGAGGTTTAAATTGGGTGGATGGTTCAGGTTACTCTGGTGTGAAGGTTAGAACCGGATAAGATTTTTTTTGTGCAGGAAAAAAAAACCTAACTCTGGCAACCAATGAACCAACAATCAAGACATTGTTAGGATGAGGAGAGGAGCTTTAAAAACTTGGCAACATCGGTTAGAAGTAAAAAGTTTGGCAAGACAGATTATAAATCACAACACAGTACGCCAGAACAATTCACTATTATTTTCCTCACCATCTGTTAGCTTCATAAGGCAGCGCCATATGTGGCTCTGACAAAGTGCTATGCAAAATCTCAAATCTACCTTATCCCATTTCAAGCAAGACTGTTGTCAGGTGAGGTGTTTGTGTTGTGTCATCATCCAGTGATGTGTTGCAGGCAGCAACCACTTCACTCTCAGCCTCACTTTCATCTTTAGCTTCTTTGATCTGCCAGTCTCTCTCTTTGGTGCTAGTTATCCCAAGGGGCTGGCTCATCCTCCCTCACCCATTTATGACTGAGATCCACGTTGACCTCACCGAGTTACCTGTGTCTGTGTGCAGAGTCAAGCATTCACAGTGCTAACAGTTGACAAAATGTGTGGCTGCCCTTTAACATATATCCTTGGTGATAATGAAGCAAATGGCGTAGGATATCAGTGTTGACTTGCTAGCTGCTAACGTTACATTGTAACAGGTGGCATTACTGGGAGGTCTAGAGATATCACCGCATACACAAAAAACATTGCATTCAGTTCACTAGCGGTTACTGGTAGGCTGACTGATTAAAGAGAAGGCACTACAGTTAATTGCGAGACGTTGGTTTTAATTTGTGAGAAGTTAACGTTAGCTAGCTTCCAACATCACAGAGACAGCGTGTCAGTGCGGTTATCTGACAGGCAAGATAGCATGTAAACCGAATAAAATATAGGGGGGGGGGGTGGTGAAAGAAAAGACACGGAACAATATTGTCATCTTGTATTTTAAATCAGTTTACACATTGTCTACTGTGGCTTTAACCCCTCGCACTGATAGCTAACTAGCTCGCTGTATTCTACATGGCATGACTGCATCAACAACCTCTGCACTCACTGACGCTACTCTGCTACTAGCCATGCTGCTAGTTCTGCTCGCACGTTAAAAACAAGACAGCCCTACCCAGTTCAAATATCTTACCCGATTCCTTCGCATTGCCGTATGAAAAGGTTTACCATTCGATTCAACGACGCACTGCAATTGATGTCGAGGAGAATGTCTTGTGTTTTTTAGGAAATCGGAAGTTTCATTCGCGGAATAAAATGGCTCCTGCTGATATGTTCGGATAAATTTGGTGACGTAATCAGTAGTCAAACGGAAGCTTTGCGTTGCCTCGCCTGCATTCAAGACACAGGGGGCGCTCGAGTCTTCAACTTAGATGGCAAATCATTCTACACCCCCTAAGTGTATAAATAAATACATGTTTATCGTTGGCAGCAATATATCATTAACGCAAACAAAGAATTACAAATCATGAAGCATTTTCTGGAAAGTTTATTTTGCAAGAGATAAGACCAAACGATATATGTAGAGCCAATGTTCAATACCTGAATATTTTAATAGAGCCCTAGTTTAGTTCTGACAAACAGTATAAACATGTTTCATTACCAACATTATCAGACAATTCATTCATCATAATAAAACCTAGTATTTAAACACTGCATTGTTGAGTAAGAGCTTGTAACTAAGCATTTCCCTGGGCAGTATTAATATCTGTTGTATGCTGTAAATGCAACAAATAAACTTTAATTTGTTTTAAAACAGGGGTGTCAAATAAATTTAGCCCCGGGGGCCACATTTGATCATCAATGAGGTTTGGAGGGCCGCACTGAAAATGTGTTATATTTCCTTGCTGTCAAAACTGGAATTTTTGATGCTTTAGTTTCTATTTGGTTTTAGTAATTTGAAAGTATATTGACTTCGTTCCTCCCACACATTTATTTGATTGTTTTTATGAAACCACCCACAGACCGGATGTTTCACACCCGATTTAAAACACTTTCTGCTTACTGACTCCTCTGTATCAGCAGTTTTCCACTACAGTACTGCAAGTATCAAATCCAACAGCAGATCCTAAATATAACTCAGCTCATGTAAGCAAAACATCCATTTACATATTCAAAGATTTACAAAGTCAAAGTTGGATAACAAAATTCACAAACACGTAAAATGACAACACAATTGAGTTCAGTCTATACACAAGGCACAGTTCCTTCCATAGTCTTTCTAAAAGTCAAACCTGAGCATAGCTGATATCACATATCAGCATCTGTTCCTTTAAAGTGTATGACTATTTACTTTTCTGTGCAGGGGCAGGGATGTCCACAGTATTATGCAGGAACTCATAGAGCGACTTCCCATTGCCAGCATGCCCCAGAATCTGTGCTAGCCTTTCCTGGCTTAGTTTGGCTAGGTGTGCCAGGCTATCTGCGTGTTTAACCAGAGCCCTGTAGTTCTTCGCATTAACCCCTGGCATCCGAAGCAGGAAGTCGTATGGCCCAGGGTTGAAGAGGTCAGCTGACTCTGCCACCGTGTCCGACTCGGCAGTGATGGCCTGGGCCGCGGCGGCATCCGGCTCGGGTCGACCTTTCTTCAGCTCCTGGAAAAGTTCTGCGGTGGCGTGTGGGGAGGGGCACCAAAGGATCCTGAGGCGGGGGAAGTGCAGGGTGAGGAGGGTCAGCTTGGAGGTGACGTCGTTAGCTGAGATCTCCTGGCGGAAGTCGGTGCGGGCCATCAGGGAAAAGGGCTTGGCCGAGTCGAACTCGATCAGCAGGACGGGCTTCCGGTAGTACCGCGTCATGGACAGGCACTGGGTGTAGAGGCGTCCGCTCTGAAGCGAGCCAATCAGGTCACTGACGCTCTTGCGCTCCACGCAGGTGTCGGCAGTGAGGATGTAATCGCCCACCTCCAGGGTGACAGGCTCGATGTCCAGGCCGCGTCGGTGGAGGAGGGAAGGGAGCTCACTGCGGAACTCACGCATGTCCACAATCACACGGGACGGCTCCTTGGGCTGCTCCTGGCCCCCTGATTGGAGAGACATGACATGAAATTACATCAACAAATCAGACTCAGATAGATGATGTGGATTGTAAGACCTAAGCCGCCCACAGTGTAATAAATCAGATGCAATTTAATCACATCACTTACCTGCTTTGCGTGTGTTGGTAGTAGAGTAAGCAGGCTCCTGACTCCTGCTCAGATCCAGGTTGGTGTCTTCTCTTCCCTCTCTCTCCTCAGGAACCACCATAGTGGCCTTCTCCCTGCAATCACACACACACAGACACCCAGTCAGTCAGCACAGCTCACAAACTAACACATGGTATGGAAACTGAAGGATGATCATAATATAATGCAGCAGATGTCTGACCTGATGAGGTGTTCAAAGGCTTGTTTCTCTTTAGCCAGACCAGTCAGGTACCTCTGCTCCTCTGTGGAGCCACCATAGATCAGGAAGTACACCCTGAGAGGAGGAGGAAATGCTTCATGAATGACTTCATCTGGGAAAACAACAACATGTAATTCAGAAGATCTGTGTAAAATGAATGAGGGGATAAAGGTTTTGTTTGATTACCTCAGTGATTTCCCCGGTCTGGAGGCTTTGTAAATCTCCAGCTGACGAACAAAGCTGAGCTCGGCGTCATAAAGCACCACAAAACTGGGCTCCACCTCGTGCAGTACCCGCGTCAGACTGTAGGGGTCAGTGCAACCCCTCAGAGGGTGGATAACAGTCAATGGCTCTTTCAGAACACCGTAATAGGCGTCAGACGACAAGTCTAACTTTAGCTCCTCCTCCTCCTCCTTTTCCAACAGGCCTCCCTCATCCCCACTGCTGCCCATCACTTCTCCCTCTCTGTTGCCAACCATTTGAGTCAGGGTCAGAGACGGCCTCTTTTTACTCTTTGAGTTTGGCTTGGTTGCTGCATTCCCTTTGGCTTTTTTTCCTTTGGTCTCTTTCTCAGGCTGTTGTTTTCTGGCCCAACTCTGGCCCTCTTGTTTGTGTGCGTCTGGGTCGAACAGGGCATCTCTTTTGCCAATGGTGCGAGCGTAGAGTCTATTGAGTAGGGAGTCTGAGCCACGACTGATGTACTCATGAAGTTGAGAACAGGTTCTGTCATCACTGGCACAGATCAAAATGTGGCCTGGGGAATCAGACAAAGAATAGTGAGACTCACCACCTAGGACTGAACAGTTTACCAACAACGCATGTCATAGCTTTGGTAGGAATATGTTACGCTTTCTGTGTCCATATACAATACTTTGTCTATATTGTAATTTGCTAGTGGCTGACCTGGTTTGAGTTCAGAGCTCTTGTTCTCCTTCTCTATCTCCTGCAGCACCTCTGTCAGAGCCTCCCACTTTGGGTTCTGCTCCAGCACCAGCACCCTTTTCACCTCTGGGGCAGACACACAAAAATCATTTTCTTCAGCTCCAGAAAGCATAAAATAAAATGGTATTGTTCGCATACACATTTTTTGCAGATGTTATCGTGGATGTAGCGAAATGTTCAAGCTCTTCCTCTGAAAGAAGTAGAATTACATATAATATAGCCATAGAGATTGTGCTTGAATGTATATTTTGAGAGCAGTTAGTTACCTGAAGTGCTTTGTTGTTTTTCTGTGTCAGCTCCCACCTTGAGTTTCTTCTTGGACTCAGGAATGCAGTACACCCGACTCCTGGCGTTAATAAACATGGAGGTGCTGGAGTCCAGGAACAACCACCCTGTTGAAATGAACCACAGTCAAGTGACATTTTTCTTTGAATCAGCATCTAGGGCTGCCGAACATAATGGAAGGGGAAACACAGAGACCTTCATATGATAGCTCTCCAATGAAACTAAGCAATGCAGTTAGCTATTCATATTCTCTTACTCTCCAAGGACAGTTCTTACAACTTCTTACCAGAGTTGCTTCCAAAGTTTTTCTGGCTAGAGCGGAGTGACTCGAGGAGGTTGAGGAAGGTGACACAGTCGTACTGGGTGAGGTAGAGCAGCAGGGTACGTAAGATCTTCAGGTCCTGGACCAAAGACTTGGTCTTGGCTCCCAGCTGGTGCCACAGAGGGTCCAGGTAGTGACGGATGGTCTGGGGGGTCAAACAGGCACAACAAACAGGAATATGAGAGAAAATCTGTAAGTGGTCAATAGAGTACAGTGGATGCCTTGATTTAAGTAACGTCTGGAGTAGAGGTCGACCGATTAATCAGAATGGCCGATTAATTAGGGCCGATTTCAAGTTTTCATAATCGGTAATCGGCATTTCTGGACACCGATTATATTGCACTCCACGTGGAGACTGCGTGGCAGGCTGACCACTTGTTATGCGAGTGCAGCAAGGAGCCAAGGTAAGTTGCTAGCTAGCATTAAACTTATCATATAAAAAACAATCAATCAATCTTAACATAATCACTAGTTAACTACACATGGTTGATGATATTACTAGGTTATCTAGCTTGTCCTGCGTTGCATATAATCGATGCGGTGCCTGTTAATTTATCATTGAATGACAGCCTACTTTGCCAAACGGGTGATGATTTAACAAGCGCATTCGCGAAGAAAGCACTGTGTACCTAACCATAAACATCAATGCCTTTCTTAAAATCAATACACAAGAATATATTTTTAAACCTGCAAATTTACTTAATATTGCCTGCTAACATGAATTTATTTTAACTAGGGAAATTGTGTCACTTCTCTTGCGTTCTGTACAGGAAGAGCCAGAATTGTACATAATTATGACATAACATTGAAAGTTGTGCAATGTAACAGAAATATTTAGACTTAGGGGTGCCACCCGTTAGATAAAATACAGAACGGTTACGTATTTCACTGAAAGAATAAACGTTTTGTTTTTGAAATGATAGTTTCCGGATTTGACCTTATTAATGACCTAAGGCTCGTATTTCTGTGTGTTATTATATTAGAATTAAGTCTATGATTTGATATTTGATAGAGCAGTCTGACTGAGCGGTGGTAGGCAGCAGCAGGCTCGTAAGCATTCATTCAAACAGCACTTTCCTGCATTTGCCAGCAGCTCTTCGCTGTGCTTCAAGCATTGAGCTGTTTATGACTTCAAGACTATCAACTCCCGAGATTAGACTGGCAATACTATAGTGCCTATAAGAGCATCCAATAGTCAAAGGTATATGAAATACAAATGATATAGAGATAAATAGTCCTATAATTCCTATAATAACTACAACTTAAAACTTCTTACCTGGGAATATTGAAGACTCATGTTAAAAAGAACCACCAGCTTTCATATGTTCTCATGTTCTGAGCAAGGAACTTAAGCGTTAGCTTTTTTACATGGCACATATTGCACTTTTACTTTCTTCTCCAACACTTTGTTTTTGCATTATTTAAACCAAATTGAACATGTTTCATTATTTATTTGAGACTAAATTGATTTTATTTATGTATTATATTAAGTTAAAATAAAAGTGTTAATTCAGTATTGTTGTAATTGTCATTATTACAAATATATATATAAAATCGTCTGATTAATCGGTATCAGCTTTTTTTGGTCGTCCAATAATCAGTATCGCCGTTGAAAAATCATATTCGGTCGACCTTTAGTCTGGAGACGAGCAGTGTGCAGTCATATTTTTATATCACTAACGCTAATATGAAGAACAATAAATTTACATTCACATTGAGTTGTGTTATGCATACAATGGTTATTGCTGAACTGCAAGAAGTTGTAGTTAGTTTACTCCAGTGGGTATTGATGCTTAATTCCTATGTAACAAACAAGTCTGACCTTTTCGAAGGCATTCCCAAGGGTATTCTCCAGGGAGAGGTCCTCTGCCTCCAGCGTGGGGTTGTAGCGCTTCAGCTCCTTCAGACAGGCGTTCATGATGTCCAGAACAGAGCTCTGGATGGCCCTCATGGCCGGGGTCAGAGACACATGCAGCTCCACCACCTCTGGCTTGTGTCTGTCCAAAACCGAGTTCACTGACGCCTGGAACCTGAGAGAGGCGGGGAAACAGAGAGAGAAAAAGAGAGAGAGGTGGGAGCAGAAAGAGAGAACTATCCATCATCATCAATATTCCAAGAAGGTACCACACAAAGGAGTAAAAAAGTAAATAAAAAGGTCTCCCCCACCCACCTGGGCCAGAGGAAAAGTTTCTTGACAAAGAGGTTCCTCATGACTCTCTCCACCTGACAGAAGCCTGAGGAGAAGGATGTGGCCTTGTCTGTGAAGGCCTTAATGAAGCCTGTCTTATTCTTCTGTCTGAACAGTCTCAAGATGAAGGCTTCCTGGCAAGACTCAATTATCTTATGAGCCCGGTACACCAGTATACCTGGGGAAAACAGAGAAAGTTGTGGGTCGGTGTAAACAAGGTAAATAAATAAAGTGAAGCAGCACAAACAGAGAAAGGATAGTGCTTAGACAGAGAGAGCAATATGAGTGTCCTTTTGAGCAACTACATCTTAGGGCATTGTCTTCACACATCCCAGTCTGATTTGTATCCAGGACCATTTGGTACCATTATCCATACTAATATAACTGGTAGGTAAAAACTATAGTTTTGCCTACACTATATACTGACCCGAGATGAGGTGTGCAGGTATCCTGTCAGTGAGGAAGTCCACCACTAGGATACGGCTGGTGACAAACAGGACCCCTCCCTGTGTATAAACTTCGTAGCGCTCTGTACTCTGAACATCACTGGTCACTGTCCGGGGCAGGTGGCTCACTCCCTCAGCTCGCAGCTGCTCTGTGAAGAACTCCTAGCAGAGGAAATAGAAGCACAAATAGGAACATGGGTTATTGGTTACTGTTACAAACTTTCTACATAGAAAGACATGTAACGTTGTTCAAACTTCACCTAGAGTTCGATTCATGCAAGATCTGCAACCAAGGACGTCCATCCTAGCTGAAGCCCTCCTGATGCAACCTTGAAAGTCAAACAGGTGATGACAAGTAGCCACCTATAATCGATGTGTAACGTTGGCCCCTCCTGAACTGGGCCCCTGACCATTCGTTCCCCTAGCACCGCTATTATTCACCCACCTGCTCGGGCGTGGTAGTGTTCAGCAGCAGCACCAGACTCCCCTCCTCGGAGTACACCCGCATGAACTGCAGCAGGATGCGGTCTATCCCCATGCCCTCCGCAGTCACCAGCAGCCCGTCCGAGCCAAACAAACTCAGGAACATCTCCGTCTCAAATTCAAGTAGTTGACCAGCCATCTCCCTCCGTGTCCTGTGCGTTTTTGTCAGTAATAATGTTGGTCAGTCAGTCAGACAATATAGATTGAATGCTATCTAGCTTGCTAGCTATTCAACATGGTTGTACTCTGCAAGAACGAGTCGGTAAAGCGAATACATTTAACTTGTTTGCTAACTAAAACTGCTTTCGGGGTACCTGCATATCATCAGTTGTAAGAAAATAACCCCAAGTGCATACATTAGGAGTTATTCTGAGCTTCAATGTATTAGCCTGCACATCCCACCAATGTTTTGGAAATCGCATATCCGGTCACGTAACGGTGAAGCGGGAAGAAGCGACAGGATTTTTAGCGCCATCTGCTGTAGTGGAATAGTAACTGTTTACAGTAGGAATATGTACAGTATCCATCATACAGACTGGACATGTACTGCACAGGAGGCTAGTGAGAGGAGGACGGCTCATAAATGTCTTGGATGGAGTAAATGGATTGGTATTAAACTCATGGAAACCACGTGTTTGATGTGTTTGATACCATCCCATTCATTTCGTTCAAGCAATTGCGATGAGCCTGTCCTCCATAATTAAGGTACCACCAGCCACCTGTGATGTACTGTATAACCCAACTTATTATCATGCATAATGTCCACCTTCAGGGGATTTTGAGAGCCAGCAGGGAAATACAATCAGGTGACAAAATCTACAATATTTACCACTAACAAAACACTAATGATTCCTCTGGGGAGGCATAGGGGAACACAGCAGTGAAAAGACCATGACAAGGTAGAGTGGTTGCATAAGTGTGTGTATGTTGTGCTGCTAAATTGTACCCAGCTGGGCTATGTTCTGTGCTATGTCCTGCCAACCCACGTTTCTCCATAATCAGTGAAGAGGCAGTGTGTAATCGTAGCTCAGAATAGGACAGGCTTGTAAATGACACTGGATGAGGAGGAGAAGGAGTGGGGGAGGGTTCTGTCTGCTTCAGACAGCACACACACACACACACACACACACACACACAGCTCCCGCTCTTCCAACCCTGGCTCTCCTAGTCAGATGGAGATGTTGTTGACATGACTCACCTCAGAACTGTAGCTATAACACTGTGACCTGCATTTACATGCTTTAATATTTACATTCGTACCGGTATTCACATTTTGGTGCATTTCCGATCTAGAGCCATGCATACTGTGAGACCTACAGAGAAGGATATTCTCAGAACAGTCAGTTTGTTTCACCTTCCCCATAAAATATGGGTAAGTAGCTGTGAAGCACTTCCACTTACCAACACAGAAAGAGATAGTTCCTTTCTCTTGTTGTTCTTAAAGTGAAGTGGCCACAGAGAAGAAACTTAGGCAGGTTGTGAGGCTTAAACCATGCTTGTGGAATACCTCAATGGAACACAGGCATCAATGTTTCAATAGGTTCATCTCCATGGTGCAGTCAAACATATGATCCTCCAGGGTAAACAAACTATCTGCTGCCTGGCTGTGCCCTAAAAGTCTGTTACATCACTGTCATTGTGGGTCCCTTCTAGCAGGAGATCCCTCTCTAGCACGACATCACTGTCATTGTGGGTCCCTTCTAGCAGGAGATCTTCTCTAGCACGACATCACTGTCATTGTGGGTCCCTTCTAGCAGGAGATCTTCTCTAGCACGGCATCACTGTTATTGTGGGTCCCTTCTAGCAGGAGATCTTCTCTAGCACGGCATCACTGAACTTCAGTCAACTTCAGTCAGCAGTTAACCTGGAAACTAAATGGAATATCACTCCATTTCATCACTTTTCAGTGTTGATTCCAGGTCATACAGCAGCAGGCAATGTAACCAATGTGTACAGAAAGCATACAGTATGTAAAGTAAGAGAAGTTATGCCCTGTTCCAGAATGGCCTTTAGAGAGCACTAGAGCACTGTTTTACTGTTGCTCAATCTCCATAGTTCTCTATTCTATTGCTTTGTTCCGCGATGTACTGTAGAACTCATCTAATGTTTACAGTCTGAACTTCTCTAAAAACCATTTTCCTGTTCTGAGGATGTATTCAAGTGTGTAATCGTCAAACATGACGAGTCTTGATGAGGGTTTGATGAGAGCAAAAAGAGATTAGGATTAAAGAGACAGAAAGACTAGGGAAAACTAGGCAGCTGCTCACATCTTGATTACGTTTCCCTTCCTGTTTCATGAAGTGGGATCAAATGATCCATAAACATGCTACTTATGACTGCATAGGTCCCCAGGTCCCAGGGGATGTGATAGATGCAAATGGATGTCATAGATGCATCTATCACATCCATTTTCCACTCATATTTATCTCCCTATAGGATGAGTAAAAAAAAAATACTATTTGTCAGCTCGTACCTTGCAGTTTCCTGACGTCATTACTGGTTGTGTGGCAGTGTAAATGACACGGGAACAGCTTAAAATGATGATATTTAATGATGACTAGAGAGGGGGGGGGGGGAGAGAGAGAGACAGAGAGATGGAGTAAACAGCAGCAGCTCTCCCCTCCAACCCTCATTAGGAAGGTCGCAGCTGTGGGAGGCGGCTAAAACGAGTGTCTGCTGCTCTACAAGTCTGATAACTGTATGGCCTTCAGAACTGGATAGTTTTTATAGGGCATTTTACATGATTTCTTCCACATATGACTGGAAGACATCTAAAACGGGTGTCTGAAAATGGGTTTGTCCCAAATGGCACCCTATTCCCTATATAGTGCACTACTTTTGACCGGGATTGATAGGTCTCTGGTCAAACAGTGCCCTATATAGGGAATAGCGTACCATTTTGAGGACTGTTACAACTGTATTGCCTCCAGATCTGTCTAGTTATTATAAGGCATTATGGCTAATGCCTGGGGAATGTTTAGGTTTCTTCATGTATAGTACCTGTGAAGAAATGGATCACCGGATGTCATTTCTATGAGAGCAACAGAGAAGGAGAGATGTGTAGGTCTTGAATAGCAGTGCATTGTTATATAAAGGAACCAAAATATACTGGGCTACTTACAGTAGATGTTTCATGTAGAGAGACAGAGAGAGAGAGAGTGAGAGCTAAAAAAGAAAAATAGGACAGAAGATTTAGACTTTTCAAGCAGCCCACTTTTTCAGCGCACAGTGACATACAGTATCAAGCACATTGACTCTCCCTTTCTGATTCAACAATGGTAGCCTACAAACCAAAAACAAGTCCCTATAATTCATTCATTGAGCTTATTGCTTTCTCTGTACACTAAAATATAGATGAGGAGAAAAGCATATTGGCAGAGTTAGGCTGCTCAAACAAGTCAGGCAGCCTGAGAGTAGCTGCTGGGAAACAATGATACACGCCAAGTTAATTTCTTTGTTTATGTAAACAGGAGCTGATTACCAAAAAATATATATACTTACTTTTCAAGGGCTACCATTTGCACATATACACTACCAGTCAAAAGTTTGGACACACCTACTCATTCAAGGGTTTTTCTTTATTCTTACCATTTTCTACATTGTAGAATAATAGTGAAGACATCAAAACGATGAAATAACACAAATGGAATCATATAGTAAGCAAAAAAGTGTTAAACTAAACAAAATATATTTTATATTTGAGATTCTTCAATGTAGCCACCCTTTGCCTTTGCCTTTGCCTTGATGACAGCTTTGCACACTCTTGGCATTCTCTCAACCAGCTTCATGAGATCACCTGGAATGCATTTCAATTAACAGGTGTGCATGGTTAAAAGTTAA
Organism: Oncorhynchus mykiss; assembly: GCF_057628025.1. Taxonomy (NCBI): domain Eukaryota; kingdom Metazoa; phylum Chordata; class Actinopteri; order Salmoniformes; family Salmonidae; genus Oncorhynchus; species Oncorhynchus mykiss. The sequence goes on from NC_143041.1 coordinate 10,031,689, forward strand.
TCAGTTGTGTTGTGACATGGTCAGGGTGGTATACAGAAGATAGCCCTATTTGGTAAAAGACCAAGTCCATATTGTAATGAAATAGCGCCCGAGGTCCGGCGCGCTATCGACTGTGCCGGAAAAGCATGCTCGCTCCACACTTATAAACCCAGGGTTGTTACACTACTTCCTCCTTTCAAAGAGCGTGTCCTCGTGCTAGCTTGCGGCTCTACGTCTTACAGGAACGCGCTCACCGGCCAAGCACACGCACTGTCGTGGATGCAAGGTCCGACCCCACTTCTGACACCATGAAATAATGAAATAATGAAACAGCAGGGAGCAGGTCTCGAACCCTCGACCTTCTAGCCCGAGGTCCGGCGCGCTATCGACTGTGCCGCAAAAGCATGCTCGTGTGGCAGAGCCGATTTCCGCGCTTATAAACCCAGGGTCGTTACAATATTATAGCAAGAACATCTCAAATAAGCAAAGAGAAACGACAGTCCATCATTACTTTAAAACATGAAGGTCAGTCAGAGTGATGGAGTGCTACATCAGATGACCTGGCCTACAGGACCGCAGAGTAAAGGAAAAGCAGGCAACAAGTGCTCAGCATATGTGGGAACTCCTTCAAGACTGTTGGAAAAGCATTCCAGGTGAAGCTGGTTGAGAGAATGCCAAGAGTGTGCAAAGCTGTCATCAAGGCAAAGGGTTTGGACACACCAGATTCTTTGAAGAATCTCAAATATAAAATATATTTTGTTTAGTTTAACACTTTTTTGGTTACTACATGATTCCATATGTGTTATTTCATTGTTTTGATGTCTTTGGTGAGTAGGTGTGTCCAAACTTTGACTGGTACTGTATATGCAAATAGTAGCCCTTGAATCCCTGTGACAAACTAAAATTAAACATCTTACGAAAAGAAGCATCCTCATGGTCAAGGCAAATGCATGAAAACAGGAGAGAGAGAAAATGGAAAGGGAAGAGAAATGTCCATTAAACCAAATGTATGGCTTTTATAAGTGGCATGAAAAAGCTTCTCCCCTGTCACATCCAGTTTAGCAAATCTGTGTGACAGTGAATGGCAGTAAGGAGAATGGAATATGGTGTTTGGAGGCATAGAATAGGGGAGAGAAAGAAAAACCAGCCGGGAAAAAAAGAATATACATTTAGTGAGTGTTGAAATACTGCAGTGATGGGACTAATCAGAAAGCATATTGTATGAATAATTCAGTAAGGCTTGCCAGATACGAGACAGAGAGACAGACAGACACACAGAGAGATGGCGAGACAGACAGAGTTGGAGAGAGAGACAGACAGAAAAAGAGACAAGAGTAGGGAGGTTTGGAGGGTGTTTGCAGTGATGGATTACAGGGGAGCCACTTTACACACTACAGTTTGTCAATGACTCCTTACAATGGGGGAGAGGGTGTGTGGTGGGGATGAGGGTGAGGCAAGACGCTCAGGGAGAGTATCAGGGAACATTTACATATTTCCACAGTCACTCTCCTCTCACGACGAATCCCCCAGCTCTAGGAAAATGTTGAATGTGTGTTTCAACTTGGGTCCCTATGTCGCCTCTGTTTGGACCCATTTTATAACAAAGCTGCCTTTTGAAAATCAAACCCTATCATGTAGGAGAAGATTGAAGAGGCAGAGAACAATAGCCCTTCCGCCCCTCCTTCTCTTCTCTCTTCTTCCTCCCCCCAGATATCCTCATTTTCTCCTTTGCCTCCTCACTTCTGCCCCATTACTCTTTGGTTTTAATAACCATCCAGAGATTCTAAAGGAGACCATACAGGGACAGCAAAATCCTCTGACGGAACCCGGAAAGAATCTCCAGAATGATGGAATCATTCCACAGCTCTGAGTTGGAACACAGAACTGACTGACTAGGGTTCCAACCCAACAGGGAAGCTCCTGCTAATATCTGTGGCATATTTTTGCGTAACATACTATATAAAACCCCACAACACAGCATGTTAAATCCCAGATAGCTGTCAAGCGGCTGATACACAATGAGTCAAAGGCTAAGGAGGATTTAAAACATTAGTATTCCTGGGTAATTCTACTTAATCCAAACACTAACATTACAGTATGAAGGTAAATCTAATTGAAGAGGGGAGCCAGGGCTGATGTATCCAGTGTGGGAAAAGATAGTGTGATTAATTAGCATTGTTGAAGGGATTGCTTGCTGAACAGTGAGAGGGATTTATTTCTAAATGTGTGCTGTACATCTTTATTGAATAGTTAACCTCATCTGTGGACTTGCATTAAATAAGCATATTTGATTGGATTTCTGTTTTTAATTATGCTACTATTTCTGCTTCTATTTCTGCTCGTTCAATTAGTAATATGGAGGAATTAATTGTCAGTGTCAGCATGCCAAGCACATGCAATCATGTGTAAAAACACCATAGATGGAGGGGAACGTGGGAGAATTAAAGAGACAGAGCACCATAAAGGACGACAGGTGAGACTGCCTGATTGGCTACATAACAACACAGTGTTTTTTTCACATCTTCAACGTGAGTCTCGTTACTCTATCTCTTGGCGAATACATGTGGTTTATTTCTTTCATTTTTCCCCCTTCTCAATTTAATAGTATTATTTGGAATAATAATTTCCCCTTGGAGGCCTGGGGGAGACATCTTAGCGATGTGCCGCACGTCAGCTACTCTTCATTTCAGTGTGTTCCCCTCTGCATCTCAGCTAATGTTCCCCACAGTTTATTGCTTTCTGAAATAGCTCCATTAGTGTCAAAAGAAGCCTATAGTAATGCAGATGGGCTGACGACTCAGCAAGCTGGCCATGTGTTGAGCAGAGATGACTGACAGATTTAGAAAAACAAACCTCGGCTACCTGTTCCGTTTCTGTGTTTTTTATTCCCCTGAGGAAGAATACAGTTAATAGAGTTTAAGAGTTCATAACTGCAAAACCAACGGCTGTAGGGCTATTGAAGCTGCAGTCTATACAAGACTGGGGAAAGTCGTGACAGTTTGTTAGGCTAGTTGAAATGGCAAAGACAAGACACCCATCCAATTTCCATAAATCAGTCACAAAGAGCAAACCAGTGAAAAAGCTCAAATAAAATAAATACAATTTGTTATTGAAACTAAGTAAACAGGTGGTTGTTTGGTAAGAAAAAAGTTGTTATAACTTGCTGTTAAAAAGCCCCACTGACTTTCAAAGAGTGGGAGTCCAGTCAGTGGTGTGAAAGATGACAACGTGTTAACCGTTACTCAGCCTTCTGTTCCCAGGCCAGACGAACTGAACAAACACGGAACATTCTTCAGGCACAGAACTGTGTTGCTGAGACTTTTGGTGCAAGGTGAGTGGCAGGTCTTTATTTCAAACTCACACCCTTCTCCCTTGATGCCTACTCCTGTTTATCCACAACTAGACAGCCCTTTATCCATACATATATGGGAACCTCACAAATAGTTACCTATTTTTACTACTCAGACAGGGAGCAGAAAGTGACAGTGAAAAACTGTTTACAGTGCGGAGCTCCAACGCCCCTCGGCAAATGGAATGTGTTTTTTTCTGCTGCCCTTCATCCCACTCCTGAGTCTAGGAGGAGATGGGGATGATCAGGCATGTCAGAGAGGCAATGTTTACCTCACTGTGGTGTGTGTGTGTGTGTCAGTGTGTCATACTGTACGTGCTGCAGGGGGGCGATGACACACTGAATTACAGCTTACACGGAGGAGGCCAACAACCCACCCAGACAGATGAAGTCATAGAGTTTAAACTCCCTGTGTGTGTGTACGTATGTGTGTTCTCTCCCTGTCAGTTGTGTTCATGCCCACCGGCGGCAATCAGCCCTGGAACTGCACTGTGACAATTCAGAGGAAGTAGAGGGAAGGAAATAATGGAAAACGCTAACACCTCTCCTGCTGCAACATCACTTTGGTACAGTACACTCACCAGAACGTTTATTAGGTACACCCATCTAGTACCGGGTCGGACCCGCCTTTGCCTCCAGATCAGCCTGAAGTTTTCTGGGGGAATGTATTCTACAAGTTGGAAATGTTCCAAAGGGATGTTGGTCCATGCTGTTTGTGGTCTGCATGTTAGCTTGCATGATTATCGTTTGTTTGTCGCACCATTCTGGGGAAATCCTAGACACTGTTGTGTGTGAAAAGTCCAGGAGGGCGGCCATTTCTGATTCTGGATCCGGCGTTCCTGGCACCGACGATCATGCCACGCTCAAAGTTGCTTAGGTCACTCGTTTTGCCCATTCTAATGTTCAATCGAACAGTAACTGAATGCCTCGATGCCTGTCTGCCTGCTTTATATAGCAAGCCACGGCCATGTGACTCACTGTCTGTAGGAACGATCCATTTTCGTGAACGGGGTGGTGTACCAAATAAACTGGCTAGTGAGTGTATGTCTTCAGCCTGCAAACTGTGTTTTAGTACAGAATTTGTCCAGAGATATGAAGAGCTTTAATTAATAGTTACATTGTTTTATGGCTCCACACTATACACAGAATAAAAAAGGCAGGGTGGCGAGGGGCTGGTGGGGGTAGAGGTGAGGGCTCTGTGGTCCCCAGATGGTGTACTTTCTGTGGGCATGGGGCCAGTGGGGTGGAGGGTGGCTCCCTAGTACCGGGCCATGATTGGATACGCTGTCTAATCTATACTGAACAAAAACATAAATGCAACATGTAATGTGTTGGTCCCATGTTTCATGAGCTGAAATAAAATCCCAGACATTTTCCATATACAAAAAAAGCTTAATTCTCTCACATTTTGCACACAAATTTGTTTACATTCCTGTTAGTGAACATTTCTCCTCTGCCAAGATACTCCATCCACCTGACAGGTGTGGCATATCAAGAAGCTGATTAAACAGCATGATCATTGCACAGGTGCACTTTGTGCTGGGGACAATAAAAGGTCACTTTAAAATGTGCAGTTTTTTCACACAACAGAATGCCACCGATGTCTCAAGTTTTAAGGGAGTGTGCAATTGGCATGCTGACTGCAGGAATGTCCAGCAGAGCGGTTGCCAGAGAATTGAATGTTCATTTCTCTACCATAAGCTGCTTTCAACGTTTTAGAGAATTTGGCAGTACGTCCAACCGGCCTCGCAACCACAGACCACGTGTAACCACGCCAGACCAGGACCTCCACATCCGGCTTCTTCACCCGCGGGATCATCTGAGACCAGCCACCCTGACAGCTGATGAAACTGTGGGTTTGCACAACCAAAGACTTTCTGCACAAACTGTCAGAAACTGTCTTAGGGAAGCTCATTTGCTGATGTGAACGTTGTAAACAGAGTGCCCCATGGTGGCGGTGGGCTGATGGTAATGGGCAGGCATAAGCTATGGACAACGAACACAATTGCCTTTTATCAATGTCTATTTGAAATCACAGAGATACCATGATGAGATCCTGAGGCCCATTGTTGTGCCATTCATTTGTCGCCATCACCTCATGTTTCAGCATGATAATGCATGGCCCCATGTCGCAAGGATCTTTACACAATTCCAGGAAGCTGAAAATGTCCCAGTTCTTCCATGGCCTGCATACTCACCAGACATGTCACCACCCATTGAGCATGAAGAGGGCTCGACAACACATTTTCCCCCTGAGGAGACTGAAAAGATTTGGCATGGGTCCCCAGATCCTCAAAAAGTTCTACAGCTGCACCATCGAGAGCATCCTGACCGTTTGCATCACCACCTGGTATGGCAACTGCTCGGCATCTGACCATAAGGTGCTACAGAGGGTAGTGTGTACGGCCCAGTACATCACTGGGGCCAAGCTTCCTGCCATCCAGGACATACATACTAGGTGGTGTCAGAGGAAGGCCCAAAAAATTCTCTAAAAACTCCAGTCACCCTAATCATAGACTGTTCTCTCCACTATCGTACGGCAAGCGGTACCAGAGCGCCAAGTCTAGGACCAAAAGGCTCCTTAACAGCTTCTACCCCCAAGCCATAAGACTGCTGAACAATTACTTAAATGGCCACCCGGACTATTTACATTGACCCCCCCCCCTTCCATTTAATTTTACACTGCTGCTACTCGCTGTTTTATTATCTAAACATAGTCACTTTACCTCTACCTACATGTACAAATTACCTCGACTAACCTGGACACCGCACATTGACCAGTACCCCCTGTATATAGCCTCGTTATTGTTATTTTATTGTGTTACTTTTTATAATTTTTTACATTAGATTATTTGGTAAATATTTTCTTAACTCTTTCTTGAACTACATTGTTGGTTAAGGGCTTGTAAGTAAGCATTTCACGGTAAGGTTGTTGTATTTGGCGCCTGTGACAAATAAAGTTTGATTTGATGTTTGGGATGCTCTTGATTGACTTGTATGAATAGTGTGTTCCAGTTCCCATCAATGTCCATTGTTGCGTTTATTGTTTTGTACATTGTACAAAAACTTAACGAAATAAAGAGTTTTAGTTCCGGTGAGCATTGTGTCACACTCATTCTGGCTTCTGCAGGTTCTACAGAGAGATAATAGCTGTGTCTAGAACCAAACCAGGAGGGTCACTGCTGTTTTCAGTAGCTCACGCATTAGAGGATGAGATACTATAATTTGTTATTTTAAGAGGGAAACGATGTTGCCTATCAAACTAAATCATTTAACAAAAAGGAGTTCCTTTTTTCCATTACTTAAAGATGCACTATGCAGAAATTGCTCTGGTTTTGATTCTATTAAACTAGCTAAGCATATACAGTCTTGTTGATTTGATGATGTTTACATGTTTAAGTTGAAATGGTGCTTGAATTGTCGAGGCAGTGCTCCTGTTGTCTTTGTGCTGACTTACAGTAACTTTGTGGTTCTAAATCAGTAGTTGTTTAGTAAACTGTCAAACATTAACTTGCTTGACCATGCTGCAGGTGATATAACTGTTTCTTCTATGCAATATTTGTGTTGTGGACTTCACTGAACAGATGTTGCTATCCGGTTTTGTGATGAAACAAATGTATGTGTTATTGAATTTATTCCGCAACTGTGTGACTGTTGTCTTTTTGTTGTCACAGCATGATTGTATATCACGGTGGCATATGAACGAATGGGTTATAGAGCAAACAGCGCAATTATGACAACATAGGTTGTAATATGCCTTTTTCACTGGCTTGGCTTGGCTTCCTCATTGATTTTACCTAAGCACCGCTACAGTTTGAAGCTGGTGTACACAACCAAAGGTAAAATATAAAAAAATGTAACTAAAGAACCGGAAGCATAGGAATAGTGCACATAGAATAGATCTACCGCTTCTTATACTTGCTTTCAATGAGAATGACAGATCTATAACTCACATTTCTATGTGCATTTGTTCGGGTCGCCCAAAAAGTTACATATTGCTGCTTTAAATCCGTAACATTAAATCATTTCAAACACTTCTCTTCTCCAGCAATGTATTGTTGCTCCTCATGCTTTAAGTGTTTTTGGTTTGGAACCTGCCTATATTCCACAAGGAACCAAATACTGTAGCTAATGTAAGATCATTCTCGTGAGATTAGTGAACAGAGGTACCACAGGATCACATATGAGACAGAATGATTCATGTCACCCCTCCCTACTCTGTTCCTTACACTGTACCTCCTGCACTTCCCTGACAGAAGTCCACCCCGTAAGTCCCTCCCTGATCAACTTACCTTCCACCATGATGACCACAGAGATATGAAACATGGCTGTCTTTTCATGTTGTCATGTTGCTTCCTAAAAGCTGCTGTGATGGTTTGGTCCAGTAATTCATGCGTGATGCGTTTAGGGGCTCTGGGACACAGAGACAGGACAGGTCTGATCAATAAACAACGGCTAGCTTTCATCTTTCAAGGCAGGGCTTGCATCCCAAATAGCAACCTATTCCCTACATAGTGCACCACTTTTGATCATTAGAACTCTATGTGCCCTGGTCAAAAGAAGTACACTATGGAGGGAATAGGGTGACATTTGGTATGCACTTAGAGATAATCCCATAGACCACTACAGAGTAGGCTCCCTGTCAACACATTAACACAGTACAAGACCTCTGTTGGGAGGGTATGGGTGGGCGTGCTGGGAAGAGGAAAGTGCAAATAAAAAGCCTTGTTAATACCTGGTGCTAACATGTATCCTTTGTCCTGACCGTGCCCACATTCTGATTGTGCCCACATTTTTAGACAGGTGTAGACGATTAAAAGACGCATTGTGATAGGATTGTGATCTGATCTTATTGACCACTTCCAGCTAGGCTTGGGCGGTATACCATATATACCCACGGTACGATTTAAAAAATAATCCTGCAGTCACCTTGTGCAGATATTGCAGATCATGTTGTTAATTTTGCCTGTTGCATTATTTGTTCATTATGGAGCCGTTCCCCAAAGCAGCTGATTGAGCCAGTCAATGGCATGTTTGTTTACAAAGAGCACACAGAGAAAACGGAAGCTTTCGTGACCAGTAGTGTAGCCAGAAATTCGTTGGTGGGTGGGCCTGCTGAAATTTGTGTGGGTCCAAAAAATATATATGGAAAAAAATTCTACACGCTTTGCCATGGGACAAAGAAAAAAAGCAGTGTAAAAACCAAGGGGGAGGACATGTCAATGTAAATAATCCTGGTGGCCATATGATTAATTGTTCAGCAGTCTTATGGCTTGGGTGTAGAAGCTGTTAAGGAGCCTTTTGGTCCTAGACTTTGCGCTCCGGTACCGCTTGCCATGCGGTAGCAGAGACAACAGTCTATGACCTGGGTGACTGGAGTCTTTGACAATTTTTTGGGCTTTCCTATAACGCCGCCAAGTATATACTGTAGGTCCTGGATGGCAGGAAGCTTGGCCAGTAGTGATGTACTGGGCCATATGTACTACCCTCTGCAGCGCCTTACGGTCAGATGCCAAACAGTTGCCATACCAGGCAGTGATGCAACTGGTGAAGGTGCTCTCTGGTGCAGCTGTAGAACCTTTTGAGGATCTGGGGACCCATGCCAAATCTTTTCAGTCTCCTGAGGGGGAAAATGTGTTGTCGTGCCCTCTTCACGACTATCTTGGTGTATTTGGACCGTGATAGTTTATTGGTGATGTGGACTCCAAGGAACTTGAAACTCTTGACCCGCTCCACTACAGCCCCATTGATATTAATGGGGGCCTGTTCGGCCCGTCTTGTCCTGTAGTCCACGATCAGCTCCTTTGTCTTGCTCCTTTGTCTCCTCCTTTGTCTCATCGTTGTCAGTGATCAGGCCTACCACTGTTGTGTTGTCAGCAAACTTAATGATAGTGTTGGAGTCGTGCTTGGCCACGCAGTCATGGGTGAACAGGGAGTACAGGAGAGGGCTGAGCACACACCCTTGTGGGGCCCCAGTGTTGAGGGTCAGCGAAGTGGAGATGTTGTTTCCTACCTTCACCACCTGGCCGTGGCCCGTCAGAAAGTCCAGGACCCAGTTGCACAGGGCGAGGTTGAGATCCTGGGCCTCCAGCTTGATGATGAGCTTGGAGGGTACTATGGTATTGAATGCTGAGCTGTAGTCAATGAACAGCATTCTTACATAGGTATTATTTTTGTGCAGATGGGATAGGGCAGTGTGCAGTGTGGAGATTTTTTCATCTGTGAACCTGTTGGGGCGGTATGCAAACTGAAGTGGGTCTAGGGTGGTCGGTAAGGTGGCGGTGACATGATCCTTGACTAGCCTCTCAAAGCACTTCATGATGACAGAGGTGAGTGCAATGGGGCGATAGTCATTAAGTTCAGTTACCTTTGCCTTCCTGGGTACAGGAACAATGGTGGCCATCTTGAAGCATGTGGGGACAACAGACTGGTAAAGGGAGCAATTGAATATGTCCGTAAACACACCAGCCAGCTGGTCTGCGCATGCTCTGAGGACGCGGCTAGGGATGCCGTCTGGGCCAGCAGCCTTGTGAGGGTTAACAAGTTTAAATATTTTACTTACATCAGCCACGGAGAAGGAGAGTGTGGGGGTGTAGTCTTTGTTAGCGAGCCGCGACGGTGGCACTGTATTATCCTCAAAGCGGGCAAAGAAGATGTTTAGTTTGTCTGGAAGCGTGACGTCGGTGTCTGTGACGTGGCTGTTTGTGTTTTTGTAGTTCGTGATTTCCTGTAGACCCTGCCACATACATCTTGTGTCTAAGTCGTTGAATAGCAACTCCACCTTGTCCATGTACCGGAATTTTTGCTTGTTTGATTGCCTTGCAGAGGGAATAACTACACTGTTTATATTCAGCCATATTTCCAGACCTCTTTCCATGGTTAAATGCAGTGGATCGCGCTTTTAGTTTTGTGCGAATGCCTCCTTCCATCCACAGTTTCTGGTTAGCGTAGATTTTAATAGTCACAGTAAATGAGGCAGAATGAACTGTTTTGCTGCCAGCAGTGGTCAGGTGTTGGGACTGCTGTTGGGACTCTGCTGTTGGGACAGCTTTATGTAGGCCCAAACAGTTTGTGGGCACCATTTGTTACCGTTATAGTGCAATTAATGAATTGTTTAGTGTTGTGTTCTGTAGTGGCATGCATCAAAAACAATAAAAAAATGTTTTGCCCCACCAAGATTTACATGCTAAAATTGCCAGTGCGTATGAGAACCTAAAAAGTAATTTTGTTTAGAAGTAATAAAAACGTGAATCTAGGCTATGTTGAATGGGTGCAGATGGCAATGGCTTGCTTACTGCTGTCAAGAGTCGCGCGCATCCGTGTGTGATGTCAGTGTGTCATGTACTGGAAAGGGGTCTATTGAAATCATTATAGAATGTGCATAAAAATGCAAAAATGCCTGCCTATGCCCACACATATTGCCTCAAGAAGATTTTATATGTTTAATACCCTCAAACACCAAGTTAGGCATACCTAATTTCAAAACAGGCCATGGCCACATCACTGTCAATCATGAATGATAATTCTTCACATTTTACCAGTGAAATGTCCAAACTATGTCTACATACCAATCATTTGATCTCAATCAGTTTCATGGGAATATGCATTTAGACCTTTTTGAATGACTGTTTCCTGAGCAAATTAGAGCAGACGGCGTTACCTATAAAGCCTTCCTATATTTTGTTTCAATCAAAACACATTCTGCTTAGTTGTGTTTTTGGAATAACAGTAACGTTATGCTATAATATTTAGTCATACGAATGAATCATTATGTGACCGTAGAAGACATTGATTCAGCACCATTGTTAGAAGTGGCTGGGTGAACCTTTGGCAGCTCTACACCCCTGGAGTTGGTCTCATCGTATGTAAAACAGGAAGGGACACTTTTAAAACAGGATTGAATGAAGTAGCAGGAAATATGTTGTAATGTGCAGCTAATGAATGAACATGGAGAGCCTCACAAAGTTTGACTAAATTAACTTATATCTTTCAGTCTAATATGGCTATTTACTTACTTTTGTAGCTCTTCATCAAAAGCATGTAAGTAGTTAGACATGACTGGAATTTTGCCCGAAAAGATTTGAGAAATATGATTGGTTGAATAGGCCTATGACATTGGCCCCCTTTTTGTCTTGCGCTGAATATCAGATCTCAACAAACATTGGAGAAGTGTTTAACATCACCAGTAGGCTTAGACTACCACATCCCTATGATATAGGGTACTGTATATATTTGAGTATATGCAACATGATTGCAAAAGACATGTCGGAATGTCTGACTGAAATACAGGACAAATCCAACTTTTTTTCTAAGTGAGTGGTGTTTGAATTTGTTGATAAAATTAGGGAAATTATTGTTTGGTTCTGGGACAAAGGGACAAAATGCTAGATTGTCCCTCACAATCCTTGACATTTGGTCACCCGACCTACAGTAACATAAATGATTGAAAATTCTTTTTTTTCATTTTATAATGTTACCTAAGACCTTCATAAACATAAACACAACTAAATGACACAACCAAATGATTATATTTATTAGACTGTTAAAATGCATTGGTTCAGAACGGGATTGCTCAATTTCCATCTTCTCTAGTGCTGGAGTAGATAGTTGGAGTAGAGAAACCCACCATTTTGTACGACTCTGGGTCAAAATCTTACAAAGATCCAGCTAAAAAAAGGACAATATACATTACAGGTGAAATAACACAATGTTCATCTTCCAGGACAAATTATTTAGCAATAGCAAGATAAAGGTCCATTAATGTTTCATAATGCCCCCAAATGAATATAATTGGTTCACAGTTGGTTTTGATATTTTAACCTGCGTGTTAAGATGGCCTCTGATGTGGATGGATAAAATCAACATCTGTGATGGCGCACGCGGACCCACTCATGTTGCTGGTGTAGTCAGCATGTATTGTGAACAAGATCAGGACAAAGGACACATGCTAGCACTAGTTATAGCCTGAAACAGGGCTTCATATAACACGTTCACAATTAGGTCAAGAAGATTTAAGACATAAATAAATAAGTAATGGGGACCATCAAGTTCCCAGACAGGACAAAACTGAACTGAAGAGTCTTGTTTATCCCACCCATCACCACCACTGTCAGGTCAGTTTAACTGATGCTGGGTTTTTCTTTGTGAAGAGGGAGGATGGGTCACTGAGGCTGTGCATAGACTTCCGTGGGCTGAATAATATCACTGTTAAGAACTACCCCCTGCCACTCATCAGCTCTGCTTTTCACCCCCTCCATGGTGCCACAGTGTTTACCAAACTCGACCTCCGGAATGCCTACCACCTTGTCCGCATAAGAGAGGGGTATGAGTGGAATACTGCATTCAACACAACACTGGGTCACTTTGAGTATTTGGTCTAGCCTTTTGGTCTTACTAATGCCCCTGCTGTTTTCCAGAACCTAGTCAATGACATGCTGAGGGATGTGATTGGACGCTTCGTTTTTGTCTATTTAGATGACATCCTGATTTTTTCCAAAGACCCTGAGGCTCACTAGCAACACGTTCACCAAGTTCTTCAATGGCTGTTGGGGAATAAGCTTTTTGATCAAGCTGTAAAATGTGAGTTCCATGCTGCCTCAGTGTCTTTCCTGGGTTATATTATTGCACAGGGACAGTTACGTATGAACCCCGCCAAGGTCATGACAGTCACAGAGGGGCCTGCGCCCTCCAACCTGAAGCAGCTACAGCGTTTCCTGGGGTTTGCACATTTTTACAGACGTTTCATCCGCAGCTACAGCCGTCTAGTAGCACCTCTCACCACTCTCACCTCCACCCCCACTCCGTTCCACTGGACTCCTGAGGCAGAGGCAGCATTCTCAAGCGTCACTTCACCTCCTCTCCGGTCCTTACTCAGCCCGACCCAGAACTCCAGTTCATCGTGGAGGTGGACGCCTCTGACACCGGGGTAGGTGCTGTTCTGTCTCAACGTTCACCCTCTGATCAGAAGGTCCACCCTTGTGCATTCTTTTCCTGTAAGCTTTCACCTGCAGAGAGGAATTTTGACATTGGAAACCGGGAACTCCTGGCAGTTAAGCTGGCTCTGGAGGAATGGCGTCCCTGGCTGGAGGGCTCTGTAACTCCCTTCATCGTGTGGACTGACTATAAAAAAAACTGTCCTACATCCAGACCACCAAACATCTCAACTCCCGCAAGCCAGGTGGGCCTTGTTCTTCGGTAGATTCAGTTTCACACTCACTTATCACCCCGGTTCGAAGAATACCAAGCCTCTCTTGCCAGTTCACCACCGACAACACGGGTACCGAGCCAGAAACCATTGTGAGTCCCGTATCCGCCAGGCTCGGCAGAACCAGCCTGACCCGGGTAATGGTCCTAGTAATGCTCTGTTTGTTTCAGATTAAGTTCGTTCTGATGTTCCTCAGGCCATTCCACCCACCTCACCTGTCACCCTGGTATGAACTGGACCCTCGCCATTCCTGCATCAGCGCCTTTGGTGGCCCACCATGGAGAGAGATGTTTGGGAGTTTGTCTCAGCCTGTTAATTTGTGCCCGCAACAAAACCTCCACTAAACCCACTTCCGGTCTGCTCCGCCTTCTTCCCATACCCTGTCACATCTGCTCCTGCAACGCTCTCTACTGCTCATCCTGTGTCTCCTTGACCTACCACCACTCCCCCAGTAGTCTCTCCCTCTCTCTCAGTGTGTGATTGTGTGGGCGGAGACAAGTGTGCTGGAGTCAGAGCAGATCCCCACCAGCTGCAATCTGTTCCATAATCAAGACCTCTACAAATACTCAGTTCTGCCACTTCCACGCTGCCAGATCGTAATCTCTGCTCAGTCAGTCTACGCCTCTAGCTATTTGTTACTACTCAGATCCTGTTTCCCTGCCTGACGCTGTTTTCCTCTCCATTACAGTTCTGCCCACTCTGACTCTGGTCCCTGTCTCCTGTCCCACGTCTCGTCATTCTGCTACTCTGTCCTGGATTCCCCACTCCACTACTCCCCTGGATTCATCCCCGGACCTGCTTACCCTATCTCAACCTCTCTCGCTCCAGCCTCAGCCTCCGCACCTGGTCTTCTTTGGTTACTTCATCCCCGTCTCCTTGTCCGAGTCTGCTCTTGGGTTCACCATTTCCGCTCCGCCTAATAGGTTCAGGTAAAAGCTGCTGTGGTGTTTTGGTCCAGTAATTCATGTGTGATATGTTTAGGGGGTCTGGGGCACAGAGACAGGCCAGTCCTGATCAATTCAGAACACAGTACAATACCTTTACTGGGAGAAGATGGGTGGGTGCACTGGGGAGGGAATGGTGCAGAAAACGTGTGTGTGTGTGTGTGTGTGTGTGTGTGTGTGTAGCAGATATGGACTGATGATCAACAATTCAGCAACATCACTTACATAATCATTGCAATAGTTAAACTCCAATGTTTATTTATTTTTAAAAATACAACAGAACATTACATGGAATTGTAGTGCGAGTAAACAAACTCATTAGGGAATTATCCTGACCAAACTCCAACTTATTAAGTAGTAAATCAATTCACAGATCTAACACAACACGTTTTCAACGAGGTCAAGAAGAAAGGCTTGAGAAAACAAGTAGTACAGAACATCACTTTCACAGACAGGACATTGCAGTAAAGGGAACTAAAGAGTCTTGTTTATCTTATTACAGTCTCTTCATTGCAGAGGTCATGAGTTATTGTTGGCCCACCCAGCACCACCATCAAACCCATTCAAGGAGGACAACGGCTGTTGCCATGACGATTTGTTGAGTTGAGGATTGGATGAGTGGGGTTGAAGATAGAGCCATACAGGGAGTCGTCTCAGGGCTGTCGAGAGTCATAATATTACCACAGGAGGTTGGTTGCAACTGAATTGGGGAGGATGGGCTCGTGATAATGGCTGGAGCGAAATAAGTGGAATGATCAAACACATGGTTTAATGTCATTCCATTCGCTCCGTTCCAGCCATTATTATGAGCCGTCCTCCCCTCAGCAGCCTCCACTGACTAGTACCCCTCGTCAGTAAAGACATTCAGTGCTGCTACTAGACTAGACAAACAATATTCCCACCCAAGCGAATTCTCAGGCTTGATATTAAAAATACAGACAAATGACAACGAACACAAGACATGGTCATTGGATTAGTTTGCATAATGAGTGTTAAAGACAGTGGCTTTGTAAGACATAAGGTTTGTTCCATGTCATGCAAGCCACCAACCACACCCACATCTACCACACCCCAACAATGAGTATATGGTATCAGCTCTGTATGTTTGACAAGTAGTATGGAGCTGCAGTTCGGAGTATTGTTTTTCCATCCTATGTCATGAATTCTCAGTGAATTGGGTGGTGTGTTTTTCCCCTGATCAGATAAATTAGTCTAAAGAACTGGCTATTTCTAAAGTCAGTTTTGTTTATAAATTCAGTTAAAAAAATGAAGCAACAGCAACTAGTCTCTTGTATGCACTGGTCCAATAATGTCCACTTCACTTTCATGCGCATATCACAGTGCAGCTGTCAACAGCGAGCAGCATCCACTTCCAGCCATCACTCACCTGCTTCTATCCATCCACTCTTCCTGCTCATCTATTCATCCATCAGTTTCTAAAATATAATTTAGCTGTGGTGGCGAGTGGAGATGCAGACCCTGATCAGTATTCTGTTACCTTTGTAGGAGCAGCACGGAGAGCGAGCAAAGATGATATATGGTATATAAATTCATCCCTGGTATAACCAGTTCCCAGGTCAGTCGGAGTAGGCTTTGCAAGATCGCCGTCACGGAGCAGTGCCCGAGAGGAAAAGGAGGCCACTGCGTTCTTGGGGATCTACAATGCTGCAGACATTTTTTGGTACCCTTACCCAGATCTTTGCCTCGACACAATCCTGTCTCGGAGCTCTACAAACAATTCCTTCGACCTCATGGAATGGTTTTTGTTCTGACTTGCACTGTCTACTGTGGGACCTTATGTAGACAGATGTGTGCTTTCCAAATCATCTCCAATCAATTGAATTTACCACAGGTGATCTCCAATCAAGTTGTAGAAACATCTCAAGGATGATCAACGGAAACAGGATGCATCTGAGCTCAATTTCAAGTCTCATAGCAAAGGGTCTGAATACTTATTGTACATAAGGTATTTCTGTTTTTGATTTTCAATAAATGTGCAAAAATAAATGTTCGCTTTGTCATTATGGGGTATTGTGTGTAGATTGCTGTATTGTGTGTAGATTACTTTGTTTTTATTTAATGAATTTAAAAAAGGTCTGTAACGTAACAAAATGTGGAAAAAGTCAAGGGGTCTGAATACTTCCCAAAAGCCCTGTAAAGCCTAAACTATGAGTATATCAAAATCAATCCCTTTCTTGTGCTTCTTACATTCTGTTTGGTGTCTAATGTTACGTTTTTAAAGTTGAGAGAAGTGTGTTTATGTGTTTGTGGGAGAGAGAGAGAGTGGTGTGTGTGTGTGTGTGTGCGAAAGTGAGCAGGTTTCAGGCAGTGTTTTTTCCTTACTGCCACACTAACCATGTTTCCATTCAACCATTTCATGCAGATTAATTACCTGAGGCATGAAAAAAGTCACAACCGGGCTGATGAAATCATGAAATGCCAACATTTTAGAAATGCCAACAGACAATTTGTTCATTCGGCATGGTGGGATCTTTTTGTGTCGGTAAAATATACTATGCGAGAAATGGCTGTGGAAACGCCTTTATGCTCAAATATTGATATACCACTGAACAAAAATATAAATGCAACACGTGAAGTGTTGGTCCCATGTTTCATATGCACAAAAAAAGTATTTCTCGCAAGTATTTCTGTCTGCAATAAAGCTATTTTGTGGGGAAAAACTAATTCTGATTGGATGGGCCTGGCTCCCCAGTGGGTGGGCCTGCCTCCCAATGGATGGGCCTATGCCCTCCAAGGCCCACCCATGGCTGCACCCCTGCCCAGTCATATTAAATCCATAGATTAGGGACTAATTGATTAATTTCAATTGACTAATTTTCTTGTTTGAACTGTAACTAAGTAAACTCTTTGAAATTGTTGCATGTTGCGTTTATATTTTTGTTCAGTATAATAACCATCAAATCGAAGAAGACATGGAGTAACTCAATGATATGTTGTGTGGTCCTCCCACTACGACTTGTTGGGAAGCATGCAGTTTATTAGGCTACATATTAAATCATTTATGATGTACTTCACAGGGTGGTGAATGTGCAAGGTGATGAGCTTGATGCTCCTTTTCAATAAATATTGAGTATGTTATTCTGGTAACATAACATTACTGTCTTTTATCTGCAAAAAGTCAGTTTGATGGAAGCACAGCTCTGGTGGGAAAATGTGCATATTGTTTTAGGCAGATTTTAGAATATTTGCATGAAAATCTGTCACAAATTGGATGGAAACCAAGCTACTGACGTGCAGATCATTGTGCATGTACAGTATATTCCTTTCTCCCATTCCGCCAACCAAATCACAGGTAGGCCTTAGAAAATCAGCCATTTTATGCAGTATTCTATTATAGTGAATATTGTGAAGTTAAATTCAATAACAGCTTATTTTGAGTAGAAGTGTTGACAAATTGTATAAATGATTGGAGACAGGCGCAGGAATACGTAATAGGGAGTTTTAATACTCCACGCAAAAATACAACATGCCATGAAGGCACGGGGCCGAAGCCCAAAACAAACACGTATACAAAAACACAGGGATGTAACCCAAACAAAACTGCTAATAAATACATGGGACGAGACCCGTAATAACTATACACGGCACGAGACCATCAATAACAATACACGGGACGAGACCCGTAATAACAATACACGGGACGAGACCCGTAATACCAATACACGGGACGAGACCCGTAATACCAATACACGGGACGAGACCCGTAATACCAATACACGGGACGAGACCCGTAATACCAATACACGGCACGAGACCCGTAATAACAATACACGGGACGAGACCCGTAATACCAATACACGGGACGAGACCCGTAATACCAATACAAGGGACGAGACCTGCAATAACAATACACGGGACGAGACCCGTAATACCAATACACGGGACGAGACCCGTAATAACAATACACGGCACGAGACCCGTAATACCAATACACTGGACGAGACCCGTAATACCAATACACGGGACGAGACCCGTAATAACAATACACGGGACGAGACCCGTAATACCAATACACGGGACGAGACCCGTAATAACAAGTACACAATAGACGCAGCACAAAAGCCAAAACAACAAAGCACAGGTACTTACAAGACCAACGGACATGGGAGCATTAACCGACAAAACAATGGTGAACAGATGGCACATATATACAATTACTAATCAGGGGGAATGGGAACCTGGTGTGCGTAATGAAACAGTTCAGTGACGCCTATAGGCCGGTGATATAAACCTCCGGAGCTGGTGCACGGAATAAGCAGCACTACCAGGGGAATGTGTGGTGCACGGAATAAGCAGTAGTATCAGGGGAATTTGTGGTGCATGGAATAAGCAGTAGTATCAGGGGAATGTGTGGTGCACGGAATAAGCAGTAGTACCAGGGGAATGTGTGGTGCACGGAATAAGCAGTAGTATCAGGGGAATTTGTGGTGCATGGATTAAGCAGTAGTACCAGGGGAATTTGTGGTGCATGGAATAAACAGCACTACCAGGGGAATTTGTGGTGCATGGAATAAGCAGTAGTATCAGGGGAATTTGTGGTGCATGGATTAAGCAGTAGTACCAGGGGAATTTATGGTGCATGGATTAAGCAGTAGTACCAGGGGAATTTGTGGTGCATGGAATAAGCAGTAGTATCAGGGGAATTTGTGGTGCATGGAATAAGCAGTAGTATCAGGGGAATTTGTGGTGCACGGAATAAGCAGTAGTATCAGGGGAATTTGTGGTGCATGGAATAAGCAGTAGTATCAGGGGAATTTGTGGTGCACGGAATAAGCAGTAGTATCAGGGGAATTTATGGTGCATGGATTAAGCAGTAGTATCAGGGGAATTTGTGGTGCATGGAATAAGCAGTAGTATCAGGGGAATTTGTGGTGCATGGAATAAGCAGTAGTATCAGGGGAATTTGTGGTGCACGGAATAAGCAGTAGTATCAGGGGAATTTGTGGTGCATGGAATAAGCAGTAGTATCAGGGGAATTTGTGGTGCATGGAATAAGCAGTAGTATCAGGGGAATTTGTGGTGCATGGAATAAGCAGTAGTACCAGGGGAATTTGTGGTGCACGGAATAAGCAGTAGTATCAGGGGAATTTGTGGTGCATGGAATAAGCAGCAGTATCAGGGGAATTTGTGGTGCATGGATTAAGCAGTAGTATCAGGGGAATTTGTGGTGCATGGAATAAGCAGCAGTACCAGGGGAATTTGTGGTGCACGGAATAAGCAGTAGTATCAGGGGAATTTGTGGTGCATGGATTAAGCAGTAGTATCAGGGGAATTTGTGGTGCACTGAATAAGCAGCAGTACCAGGGGAATTTGTGGTGCACGGAATAAGCAGTAGTATCAGGGGAATTTGTGGTGCATGGAATAAGCAGTAGTACCAGGGGAATTTGTGGTGCACGGAATAAGCAGTAGTACCAGGGGAATTTGTGGTGCACGGAATAAGCAGTAGTATCAGGGGAATTTGTGGTGCATGGATTAAGCAGTAGTATCAGGGGAATTTGTGGTGCATGGATTAAGCAGTAGTATCAGGGGAATTTGTGGTGCATGGATTAAGCAGTAGTATCAGGGGAATTTGTGGTGCATGGATTAAGCAGTAGTATCAGGGGAATTTGTGGTGCATGGATTAAGCAGTAGTATCAGGGGAATTTGTGGTGCATGGAATAAGCAGTAGTACCAGGGGAATTTGTGGTGCACGGAATAAGCAGCAGTACCAGGGGAATTTGTGGTGCATGGAATAAGCAGTAGTATCAGGGGAATTTGTGGTGCATGGAATAAGCAGTAGTATCAGGGGAATTTGTGGTGCATGGATTAAGCAGTAGTATCAGGGGAATTTGTGGTGCATGGATTAAGCAGTAGTATCAGGGGAATTTATGGTGCACGGAATAAGCAGCAGTACCAGGGGAATTTGTGACAAGTGTGAACGTCACTAGGCAGGTTTCCATTGACCCCATTGACCCAGTTTTATTCTATAAAAACAATGTCGCAAAAAAAATCATTGGACATGTGTAATGGAAACGGCAGATAAAGGATAGCTTTTCTAAAGATCTACAACATTTGTTTAGCTTTTGACAAGGGTGAATTTTTCTTGTGTCAAACTTCCTTTATTGCGACAAATGATGATGGAAATTGCCGAATCACTTTGAAGGTAGGACTGCGCGGGGCACGTGATGTCACCGGTCACAATAAAGATCCACTCCATAATTCATTCTAAATGCCTACATCTTTTCACTATAAAATAGTGTTTTCTTTGCAGGAAAAAATCCTAGATCCTAGATCAGCTACTCTGAGATGCATTATGAATCGGGCCCTGGTGTTTTATGGTCCGGAGTGTGTCCTCTCTTCTGATTGGCTCAGACCTGCAGTGGTTTCCTGAGGTCCTCGCCCATGCCCCGCCCACTGAGCTGCTCCAGGCTGTGGTAGCGATGGTTGATCTGGCCGGCGGTCACTACCACCACCCTGGCAGCCTATAGCGGAGCTCACCAGCATGTCAGCATGTCCCCACCCCCCACCCCACCGCGTTACAGTGGTAGTGGCCTGAGAATACCGCCTTCACTCCTACACAACACAGAGAGAGAGAGAGTGTGAGGAGAAGAAGGGTTATCATTGACAGTATCAATTAATCATTTATTAGCATTGATTAACCTTAGGCGACATGGTGTCTGGCGGGTGTCTATCTCTGTTGGTGTTGTTGGAGAAAAGCCTGTTCTGTTCCTCCCTACAGCTCCAGTCTGCATCCTGTGCATATGCAGAGCTAAATGTAACATATGCAAATTGTCCCTGATAAGGGTATCTACTATGCATATAATAGCAATATATTAATATTAGCTCAATAGAATTGCATAATGAGATCATTGGCTATGCCGTATCTGTCAGATAGACTGCAAATGAACGCCTGAGAAAGTAAAGAGGGAGGGAGAGGGGAGTCTGAGAGAGCGAGAGAAAGAAAGAGGGAGGGAAAGAGGAGTCTGAGAGAGCGAGAGAAAGAAAGAGGGAGGGAGAGGGGAGTCAGAGAGCGAGAGAAAGAAATAGGGAGGGAGAGGGGAGTCTGAGAGAGCGAGAGAAAGAAAGAGGGAGGGAGAGGGGAGTCTGAGAGAGCGAGAGAAAGAAAGTGGGAGGGAGAGGGGAGTCTGAGAGAGCGAGAGCAAGAGAAAAGTGAACTCATTTTTAGAATATTTTTGGAAAAATTTAGAAACTTTTACTCGGGGCTAAGTTTTTCTTTTCAATTTATTTTCCATCACAGTCGTCATCGTCATTATTGAAATGATTGCTATCGCTTCCCCTGAAGCGGTGTTTCTGCAGCGCTCTGTTTCTGCAGCGAAATAGAAGGCAGTGAACTGATTGCACACTCACACTGGTTGGCCAAGCAAGCCCCAGTCTGAATAAGAAGCGTAAATGAGTTCTTCACTTTTTTGTAGAGGTGTGGGCGTGTGTGTGTGTGTGTGTGCGTGCTCTACTGTGAGTTCAATGCAGGTTTTGGCAGACAGAGGAAATAAGATGTTCCATTTCTAACAGTAGAGCAGTAGCTAGACTTCTTCTCGCTTGCTGCCATTCCTCTGAAGTAATACACCATAAACACAACAAATGCCAAGGATATAATGAAAACGGGCAGAAGCTGGCAACAAAGAACCTCAACTCCGGTCTACAGTACAAATGAAGACATCACCCATGTCCTGGAAATCGATCCGTAACACTAAAATAACATCCAGAAAACCCCAGAGTTCCTTCCCAAGAACAGCCTTTGTTTTCTGGTCAGGAACATTCAGATTCTACAGACATTTGTCCTGCACAGTACATATCACCAAAAACACCCTGGGGATTATCACACAGAATAAAAATATAAATGATGTAAACAGCAAAACAGTGGGTGCATACACTGCACCATTGAATAATTAATCGAACATTGATGAAAATGGATGATTAACATCTTATTTTTGCATTCTAAGTTCATTTGCAATCAAAACCCAGAGGCTATGGTTCTAGCATGTAGTTATGCCAATGCACCCCTCTGTTTTCCTGTGGTACCCCACAGAACAGTCATTTAGGTTACTACGGCAGCTCACACTCAACCACAGAGGGTCTGCCAACTAAGGTGTGTGTGTGTGTGTGTGTGTGTGTGTGTGTGTGTGTGTGTGTGTGTGTGTGTGTGTGTGTGTGTGTGTGTGTGTGTGTACTGCCAATACTGCAGTCCTCTAACAGTCCAACAGAATTACAATTAGACAAGCCTTCCAAACCTTAACAGAGAGAAACCGAAAACAACAGAGGGTGACGTTTGATCTAGATTTTAATCACTAGGGTGAATCATACTGTAATTACATGGTGCGGGAAACATTCTCAAAAGTTGAACATCACTCATCAACATATCAACCAGCACGCAAGTACTGTACTGTCTGCATTTCTCAACCTTTCTGCACCCCTAATAGATTAAGAAAATGCAAAGGACAGCAACATGACGTAAGCATCAGAGAAATAAAAAAAAGTTATTATCAGGAGGAATAATACGTGAATCAGCTAGACGAAAGAAGAAAAACATTGATGTACTTTTTAAACCAGTATAGTTTCCTCTGAGGACCATCTCAGTAGAGCTGAATCCAGAAGACTGTCGTAATTAAACACATCAGAAAGAGAGGGAAGAGGGAGGGGGAGAGAGAGAGCTAGGAAGGAGGGAGAGGGAGAGAGAGAGAGCTAGGAAGGAGGAAGAGGGAGTGAGAGAGAGCGCAAGGAAGGAGGGAGCGAGAGGGAGGGAGAGCTAGGAAGGAGAGAGAGGGAGGGGGAGGGAGAAAGATGGAGAGGTAGGAAGGAGGGAGGGAGAGATAGCGAGAGAGAGGGAAGAGATGGGGAGATAGAGAGAGAGAGAAAGCTAGGAAAGGGAAAGGCAGTGCAGTAAGCTATTAATGACAGCAGACAACCAGCCAGCCCAGTCTGAATCAGCTATACATCTCTCTCTTTCTACATCTCTCTCTCTTTCTACATTTCTCTCTCTTTCTCCCTCTCTCTTCCTTTGCGTGAAAGATGTTTCCCATTGTGATGTCCTACCTTGAGTGAGACAGAACCAGTTCAGAATGTTCAGATATAAATGTATTGTAAACATTATTTGTAGTTCATTGTTGTTGAGAATAGGGAGTCGTAAGAGCTCTATTAGTAGGTTTTCTATCTTCAGTTGGCACAGCAGGACAGGAACTGTGCCTAACCTGCCGAATGCTTGAAGCGTCTCACGATCTGAGGGTTTGGCTGTCACAAACCTTACACAACCATCCTATCATAGTCTGGAACACTGGAGTTAAGAAAACTCTATATACCCTAAAATAAAAATCTATTCATGTTACAATAGAATTATCCTAAATTAATTTGAATATATCAGCTTTACACTGTCATGTACAGAGCTCATAAACAAAAATGATTAGAATGAATTATTATGCATAAAAGTATCCATGTCACTTTTAATATCTCTGTCAATGTTAAGAAGGAGCATTCAGCCTACTCTGCTCTGCTCTTCTTGATAGCGTGGTGAAGAATCCGGATTAATTGGAGGTGATCACTTATCAACAGCCAGTGTTACTTGCTCCTTCATATCTCCAGCTAGAGTCAGGCCTGCTGGGAAAAATAATATCAAAATAATGACTTGATAAACTTTTTCACACTCAGTCTGTCGGCCTGCACTCACAAGTGTTATAAGTCACTGGTTCTAATGTCCCAGTCAGACAGTCCCACTCGTCACCAGACAGGGAAACTCAAGAGCTCTGGCTCTTTCACTTAGGAGGTTTTCCTGACCTCTTTTTATTTGATTTATTTGTTTTATTTAACCTTTATTTAACTAGGCAAGTCAGTTAAGAACAAATTCTTATTTACAATGACGGCCTACCCCGGCCAAACCCGGACGACGCTGGGCCAATTGTGCTCCGCCCTATGGGACTCCCAATCATGGCCGATTGTGATACAGCCAGGAATCGAACCAGGGTCTGTAGTGACGTCTCTAGCACTGAGATGCAGTGCATTAGACCACCCGAGTGGCACAGCGGTAGCTCGGGACCACTCGGGACCACTTCATTAAAAGGATTGGATAAATAAGTGATCCAACCTGTTCAGATCAGTGATTTCTTCAAGGTCAAATCTCTTACCTCCATCTCTATACTCTCCAAGTAAGGACCCTGTAAGTCCCGCTCTCACACTGGTCACTCCCAACAGAGATATCACTGACACATCTGTAAGACGTGTGCAGAGTGTGTGTGTGCACGCGTGTGTGTGAATGCGCGTGCATTTGCACCCTGTGTGTATGCGGTAGAGCGGGTGTCATTAGAGTATTGAACAGGAAATAATTATTAATGAAAGCGTGTCTAGCTGTAGATACATTGCATGACAGAGGGAGGTACAAAATGAAGTAGCTAGTGTGGGGATTCTCATATATAGCCTGGGCCTGACAGATAAATCACTCATCCAACATATCACTCTCTTACTGTGTCCCAAATGGCACCCTATACGGAGAAATGAAAAAGTTCATAGGGGGAGGGAACACTACTGTGTGGCTCAGTTGGTAGAGTGTGGCGCTTACAACGACAGGGTTGTGGGTTCAATTCCCATGGGGGATCAGTACAGAGAAAAACAAGTATGAATAATGTATGCACTTGTTACTGTAAGTTGCTCTAGATAAGAGTGTCTGGTAAATGTGAAACATTTATTATGGATCCCCATTAGCTGTTAACCTTCCTGGGGTCCAGCAAAATTAAGTCAGTTTATACCATTTAAAAAAATCTTACAATACATTCACACAATTATTCACAACACATTAAGTGATCTACAACACAAAATCCATGTATCTACAACACAAAATCCATGTGTACGTGTGTGTATGGTGTCTGGTTATTGTGTGTTATTGTGTGTGTGTGTGTGTGTGTCTATCTCTGCCTGTGTTTGTGTCTCTTCACAGTCCCTACTGTTCCATAAGGTGTATTTTTATCTATTTTTAAATCTGATTCTACAGCTTGCATCAGTTACTTGATGTGAAACAAAGTTCCATGTAGTCATGGCTCTATGTAGTATTGTGCGTCTCCCATAGTCTGTTCTGGACTTGGGGACTGTGAAGAGACCTCTGGTGGCATGTCTTGTGGGGTATGCATAGGTGTCCGAACTGTGTGCCAGTAGTTCAAACAGACAGCTCGGTGCATTCAACATGTCAATATCTCTCACAAATACAAGTAGTGATGAAGTCAATCTCCCCTCCACTTTGAGCCATTTACATGCATATTATTAATGTTAGCTCTCTGTTTACATGCAAGGCCCAGCTGTGCTGCCCTGTTCTGAGCCAATTGCAATTTTCCCAAGTCCCACTTTGTGGCACCTGACCACTTGACTGAACAGTAATCCAGGTGCAACAAAACTAGGGCCTGTAGGACCTGTCTTGTTGATAGTGTTGTTAAGAAGGCAAAGCTGCACTTTATTATGGACAGACTTCTCCCCATCTTAGCTACTGTTGTATCAATATGTTTTTGACCATGACAGTTTGTAATCCAGGGTTACTTCAAGTAGTTTTGTCACCTCAACCTGCTCGATTTTTACATTAGTCATTACAAGATTTAGTTGAGGTTTAGGGTTGAAATGTTTGCCTTTAGTTTTAGAAATATTTAGGACTCACTTATTCCTTGCTACACATTCTGAAACTAACTGCAGCTCTTTAAGTGTTGCTGACGTGTATATTGTTGAGTCATCCGCATACATAGACACACTGGCACGCCGTTAGTAAAGATTGAGAAAAGTAAGGGGCCTAGACAGCTACCCTGGGGACTTCCTCATTCTACCTGGATTATGTTTGAGAGGCTTCCATTAAAGAACATCCTGTGTTCTGTTAGACAAGTACCTCGTATCCACAATATAGCAGGGGTTGTAGAGCCATAACAAATACGTTTTTCCAGCAGCAGACTATGATCAATAATGTCAAAATCCACACCGAAGTCTAACAAAAGAGCCCCCACAATCGTTTTGTCATCAATTTCTCTCAGCCAATCAGTCACTTGTGTAAGTGCTGTGCTTGTTTAATGTCCTTCACTTTAAGCCTGCTGAAAGTCTGTTGTCAATTTGTTATTGTAAAATAGCATTGTATCTGGTCAAACACCATTTTTTCAAAATGTTTACTAAGGGTTGGTAACAGGCAGATTGGTCAGCTATTTGAGCCAGTAAAGGTGGGCTTTACTATTCTTAGGTAGCGGAATTACTTTTGCTTTCCTCCAGGCCTGAGGGGACTCAATTTCTAGTAAGCTTAAATTTAACATATGGAAAATAGGAGTTGCAATATTGTCCACTATTATCCTCAGTGATTTCCCATCCAAGTTGTAAGATCCTGGTGGCTTGTCATTGTTGATAGACAACAATAATTTTTTTCACCTCTTTCACACTCACTTTACGGAATTCAAAATTACAATACTTGTCCTTCATAAATTGGTCAGATATACTTGGATGTGTAGTGTCAGAATTTATGCTGGCATGTCATGCCTAGGTGTGCAAACCTTGCCAATGAAAAAAAACATTGAAGGAGTTGTCAATATTTATAAGGGCACAGTGTGAGACCCAGATGCAGACAAGGGAGGCAGATGGTTCGAGTCTGATATTTATTATAATCCAAGGGGCAGGCAAGAGAATGTTCATGGACAGGAAAAATATCATAAACAAGGTCAGAGCCCAGGAGGTACAGAGTTGCAGGCAGGCTCGAGGTCAGGGCAGGCCATATGGTCAGGCAGGCAGGTTCAGAGTCAAGGCAGGCAAGGGTCAAAACCTGGAAGACTAGCAAAAGAGAGATACAAAAGCAGGTGCACGGGAAACCACACTGGTTGACTTGAACAAGACAAGACGAACTGGCATCAGACAAACAGGGAACACCGGAATAAATACCCAGGGACTAATGGGGAAAACAGGTGACACCTGGAGGTGGGTGGAGACAATCACAAAGACAGGTGAAACAGATCAGGGCCTGACAATATCAGTGGGTTTTTTGATGAATGAGCCATCTGGTTCAATGAATGATGAAGCTGAGTTTGCCTTTCTGCCCAAAATATTATTTAACATGCTCCAAAGCCTTTTACTATCATTCTTTCTATCATTTATCTTTGTTTCATAGCATAGTTTATTCTTGTTTCAATTCAGCTTAGTCACATGATTTCTCATTGTGCAGTACTTTTGCCAATCGGTTGTGCTGCCAGACTTATTTGCCATTCCTTTTTCCTCATCCCTCTCAACCATACCATTTTTCAATTCCTCATCAATCCAAGGGGATTAAACCGTTTTTACAGTCATTTTCTTAATGGGTGCATGATTATTAGTAACTGGAATAAGCTATTTCATAAGTGCAGCATCCTCATTACACACCACAGAACAGAAAATATTATTTACATCATCAACATAAGAATCACTTCTTGTATGACCTCTTATACACTATATTAGGCCCAGCCTTTGGAACTTTGGTTTTCCTAGATATGGTTGTTATATTGTGATCACTACATTTGATGGATCTGGATACTGCTTTAAAGCACATTTCTGCAGCATTAGTAAAGATGTGATCAGTACAGGTTGATGATTTCCTTCCTGTGTTGTTTGTAACTACCCTGGTAGGTTGACTGATGACTGATGACTGTTGACTGCAGGCACTGGTTACAGTTTGAAGCTTTTTCTTGAGTGGGCAGCTTGATGAAAGCCAGTCAATATTGACATCACCCAGAAAATATACCTCTGTCGATATCACATACATTATCAAACATTTCACACACATTATACAGTTACTGACTGTTAGCACTTGGTGGTCTATAGCAACTTCCCGCAATAATGGGATTTAGGTGAGACAGATGAACCTGTAGCCATATTACTTCAACAGTGTTTAACATGAGATCCTCTCAGGAATGTGGTTCTTAACATGAGATCCTCTCAGGAATGTGGTTCTTAATATAGACCGAACACCGCTCCCACTGGAATTGCTGTCATTTTTGTAAATGTTATAACCATGTATTGCTCCCACGGTATCATCAACGGTATTATCTAAGTGAGTTTCTGAGATAATCAGAATATGAATGTCATCTCTTACTAGCAAGTTATTGACTTCATGAACCTTGTTTCTTAGGCTACACATGTTAACATTGGCTATTTTTAGCACTTTTCTGGGATGCTTGATTGTTTTCATTGCTTTACTGTGAAGCTTAGCAAAAGTAGACATGCTCATGTTATTTATGTTAGTGCAGGGTGAACTGCACACAGTAGACTTCCTACTAGGGCACACTGCCTCAGTGCTAACAGTATAACTCTGGTTCATAGGCACATGACAACTGCATTAAATAGCTGTGGGATCAGCAGAGGCATTCAGGGCAGTTAGAAGTTAGAGGGACTTAATTAGGTTACTTACATTGTGTTTTCCAACGCCCCTGGGATAATGTACATTTGCTGAAGTATTATGGCAACTCAGCGACACAAGGGTATGGATTAACTGAGCTGGGCTGGGGTCATTGATAAGTAATTGTCTCAACGCAGCCTTATAATGGTGTGAAAGGGTCCAGAAACCCAAATGATTTGGGTGCATCCCATCCTCCTGATAAAACAATCTTTGATTCCAGAAGGTATCAAAATTGTCAATACATTTTTATCACCCACAGAGCTGCAGTTATGGAGGGCTACAAGTCTGAAACGTTCAATGCGATGATTTAGGGAGGGCAGATGGCCAGGTATTATGGGCCCTCATGAATACTAAATTGAATACTAAATCATACTAACTCATGAGATATGAATGGGTAAACACACAACTCATCTTGTTCATAGTAGTAGTACTTGCCTTGTGTCAATTCACATCATGCTTGACAACACAAAGGAAACATGGATTCAACTAAAACCTTACATCATATTATACATAGTTAAAGGGATGCTGCGAGCAATGCTACAGTACCTGTAGACTTCAAGTCACTGCGCTAATGCTAGTTAGCATTGGCTCGTGAAACTACCACTAACTTCCTTCATACAGCACACATAGACATAAAAATGGGATCCACGAGTTCATCTGACTCTGGGTAAGTAAAATCTTGCAGTATCCCTTTAAATGTCCCCCATTCTGAGAGCGCGCGGAACAGCAATGCTCATGCATCTACAATAGAAACTACTTCAGAGTCTGACACAATACAGTAGAGAGAGAACCCTCATCTTTCCTGGTCCGTAAACACAACGAAGCATCCATCACCTAAATTAAACAGTGAGAGTCTATGGGCGTGCAACAAGTGACACATTCCCAAGAGGACACTGGACATTTAACAGCTTAATTTTGGTTCCCGTCCTCTTGGCTCTGACACACAACTTGGTGTGACACTAAACATTACATTGTCACCAACCTCCATCTCTGTTCCCACCGCTCTACACCTGCTAACTCCATCCCTCACCCTCTCAGGCTTAAAATAAGGGGGTTTAAGTCTTATCTCCTGCCTCTAATCAAATCCCTGGGGATGATAAATGTTACCTTAGTTAAGAGAAAAGGTTCCCCTGCTGTTTGATAGAGACTAGGATTGCGTCCCAAATGACACCCTATTCCCTATATAGTTCACTACTTTTGACCAGTGCCCATAGTAGTGCACTATGTAGGGAATAGGGTGCCGTTAAAGATGCAGACTAGCTCAGCCTGGGAACCCGTAGCAGGGTAGGGTGGATAGGAGAGGAAAGGAGGAGATAGCAGGGTAATAGACTTAGAACAGGCTTATCTATCTTCGCTAAGTAGTTACTGTATATGCAACTCTAGCGCCGTTAGCTATGTTGGGAATTCCAATGTGTTTTAAAGAATACAACAGGGCTGAATGCTAACGAAGGTAGCATGAATCTGTGATGGGAGCTAGAGATCCTACCGAGACTGCTGGGGGCATCTTTATTATTACTCTGCATGTGGAGGGAAGGGGTGGGTGGCTCTGACTATACTAAAGGGAAATTAGCCTAAATATACCTATGAGACTTTAATGACCTGAACCCTACTTTTTAGAAAATAATTTTTTATTTGAATAATAGAGACCTTTCCATTCAAATTCAGCACTAATACAATTTCAAAGGGGATTGAGAACCACAATTGTCATTACAGCTGAATAGAAACTGGGTTAGGAGCAGTATACTAAGGTAACCTGCCTAAATTACTACCGACCCGTAGCACTCACGTCTGTAGCAATGAAGTGCTTTGAAAGGCTGGTCATGGCTCACATCAACACCATTATCCCAGAAACCCTAGACCCACTCCAATTTACATACCGCCCCAACAGATCCACAGATGATGCAATCTCTATTGCACTCCACACTGCCCTTTCCCACCTGGACAAAAGGAACACCTATGTGAGAATGCTATTCATTGACTACAGTTCAGCGTTCAACACCATAGTGCCCTCAAAAGCTCATCACTAAGCTAAAGACCCTGGGACTAAACACCTCCCTCTGCAACTGGATCCTGGACTTCCTGATGGGCCGCTCCCAGGTGGTAAGCGTAGGTAACAACACATCCTTCACGCTGATCCCCGCACGGCAAGCTGTACCGGAGTGCCAAGTCTAGGTCCAAAAGGCTTCTGAACAGCTTCTACCCCCTAGCCATGAGACTCCTAAACAGCTAATCAAGGGGCTACCCAGACTATTTGCATTTCTGCTATACCCGTCGCAAGACCCACTGGTTGATGATTATTTATAAAACCCTCTTAGGCCTCACTCCCCCCTATCTGACATATTTACTGCAGCCCTCATTCTCCACATACAACACCCGTTCTGCCAACACCCGTTCTGCCAGTTGTTAAAGGTCCCCAAAGCACACATCCCTAGGTCGCTCTTCTTTTCAGTTCACTGCATCTAGCAACTGGAACGAGCTGCAACAAACACTCAAACTGGACTGTTTTATCTCAATCTCTTAATTCAAAGACTCTGTCTTTGACACTCATACTGACAGCTGTGGCTGCTTTATATGTATTGTTGTCTCTAGCTTCTTGACCTTTGTGCTGTTGACTTGGCCCAATAATGTTTGTACCATGTTTTTGTGCTGCTACCATGTTGTGTTGCTACCATGTTGTTGTCATGTTGTGATGCTATCATGCTGTGTTATGTTTTTCTGTTATGTTGTTGTCTTAGGTCTCTCTTTATATAGTGTTGTGTCTCTCGTTGTGATGTGTGTTTTGTCCTATATTTATATTATATTTAAAAAACATTTTTTTTATCCCAGGCCCCCGTCCCCGCAGGAGGCCTTTTGCCTTTTGATAGGCCATCATTGTAAATAAGAATTTGTTCTTAAATTAACTGACTTGCCTAGTTAAATAAATGTTAAATAAAAAATAAATACAAAAATAAAATAAAATACTACAATAAAAAAATTATGTTTATTATCTTTGCATACATAGTCACTTTAACTCTACCTACATGTACATACAGTATGTGTTATACTGGACACTATGTATGTGTTATACTGGACAGTATGTCACACCCTGATCTGTTGCACCAGTCTTCGTGCTTGTCTCCAGGTGTCGCCAATCTTCCCCATTATCCCCAGTGTATTTATACCTGTGTTCTCTGTTTGTCTGTTGCCAGTTCGTTTTGTTTCGTGAAACCTACCAGCGGTTTTCCCTTGCTCCTGTCTGTTTTAGTTCCTGTTTTCTAGTTTTTTCCAGGTGTGACCTTTCTGCCTGCCCTGACCCTGAGCCTGCCTGCCATTCTGTACCTTTTGAACCCTATCTGGATTACCGACCTCTGCCTGCCCTTCACCTATTGTTTTTCCTGTGTATTAGAAATACACTTTGGTTACTTCGACACTGTCTGCATCTGGGTCTAACCTGAAACGTGAAACAGTATGTGTGTGTTATACTGAACATTATGTATGTGTTATACTGAACAGTATGTATGTGTTATACTGAACAGTATGTGTGTCTTATACTGAACAGTATGTATGTGTTATACTGAACAGTATATGTGTTATACTGAACAGTATGTGTGTGTTATACTGAACAGTATGTATGTGTTATACTGAACAGTATATGTGTTATACTGAACAGTATGTGTGTGTTATACTGAACAGTGTGTTTGTGTTATACTGAACAGTATGTGTGTGTTATACTGAACAGTATGTATGTGTTATACTGAACAGTATGTATGTGTTATACTCAAATCAAATTGTATTGGTCACATACAGTACACATATTTACCAGTTGTTATTGCAGGTTTAGCTAAATGCTTGTGTTCCTAACTCCAACAGTGCAGTAGTATCTAACAATTCACAACAATACACACACATCTAAAAGTAATAGAATGGAATTAAGAAATATATAAATATTAGATTGAGCAATTTCGGAGTGGCATTGACTAAAATACAGTAGAATAGAATACAGTATTAACATATGAGATGAGTAAAGCAGTATGTAAACATTATTAAAGTGACTAGTGTTCCATTATTAAAGAGTCCAGTGATTCCAAGTCTAACTATATAGGGCAGCAGCCTCTCAGGTGCAGGGTTGCGTAACCGGGTGGAAGCCAGCTAGTGATGGCTATTTAACAGTCTGATGTCCTTGAGATATAAGCTGTTTTTCAGTCTCTCAGTTCCAGCTTTGGGGCACCTGTACTGACCTCGCCTTCTGGAGCTCAGGTGGTTGATGTCCTTGATGATCTTTTTGGCCTTCCTGTGACATTGGGGGCTGTAGGTGTCCTGGAGGGAAGGTAGTTTACCCCCGGTGATGCATTGGGCAGATGGCACCACCCTCTGGAGAACCCTGCAGTAGCGGGCGGTGCATTTACCGTACCAGGCGGCGATACAGTCCGACAGCATGCTCTCAATTGTGAATCTGCAAAAGTTTGTGAGCGTTTTCAGGGCCAAGCCAAATGTATACAGCGTCTTGAGGTTGAAGTGGCACTGTTGCGCCTTCTTCACCACACTGTCCGTGTGGGTGGACCATTTCAGATCGTCAGTGATGTGTACGCTGAGGAACTTGAAGCTTTCCACCTTCTCCACTGCGGTCCCGTCGATGTGGATAGGGGGGTGCTCCCTCTGTTGTTTCCTGAAGTCCACGATCAGCTCCTTTGTTTTGTTGACGTTGAGTCAGAGGTTATTTTCCTGACACCACTCTCCCAGGGCCTTCAGCTCCTCCCTGTAGGCTGTCTCGTCATTGTTGGTAACCAGGCCTACTACTGTTGTGTCATCTGCAAACTTGATGATTGAGTTGGAAGCGTGTGTGGCCACGCAGTCATGGGTGAACAGGGAGTTCAGAAGGGGGCTGAGTTGAGGATCAGCAGAGTGGAGATGTTGTTTCCTACCATCACCATCTGAGGGCGGCCCATCAGGTAGTCCAGGACCCAGTTGCACAGGGTTGGGTTCAGACCCAGGGCCCTGAGCTTAATGATGAGCTTGGAGGGTACTATGGTGTTGAATGCTGAGTTACAATAAATGAACAGCAATCTTACATAGGTATTCCTTTTGTCCAGATGGGATAGGGCAGTGTGCAGTGCGATGGAGATTGCATTGTCTGTGGATCTATTGGGACGGTAAGCAAATTGAAGTGGGTCTAGGGTGTCAGGTAAGGTAGAGGTGATATTATCCTTAACTAGCCTCTCAAAGCACTTCATGATGAAGTGAGTGTTACGGGTCAATAGTAATTTAGTTCAGTTACCTTTGCTTTCTTGGGTACAGGAACAATGGTGGACATCTTGAAGCAAGTGGGGACAGCAGCCAGCTGGTCTGCGAATGCTCTGAGGACGCGACTAGGGATGCCGTCTGGGCTAGAAGCCTTGCGAGGGTTAACACTCTTAAAATGTCTTACTCACGTTGGCCACGGAGAAGGAGAGGCCACAGTCCTTGATAGCGGTCTGTGTTGGTGGCACTGTGTTATCCTCAAAGCGGGCAAAGAATGTGTTTAGCTTATCCAGAAGCAAGACATCAGTGTCTGTGACGTGGCTGGTTTTCCCTTTGTAGTCTGTGATTGTCTGTAGACCCTGCCACATAAGTCTCGTGTCTGAGCCGTTGAATTTCGACTCCACTTTGTCTCTGTACTGACATTTTGCCTGTTTGATTGCCTTATGGAGGGAATAACTACACTGTTTGTATTCAGCCATATTTCTAGTCACATTGCCATGGTTAAATGCGCTGGTTCGCGCTTTCAGTTTTGCGCAAATTCTGCCATCTATTTCTGATTTGGGTAGGTTTTAATAGTCACAGTGGATACAACATCTCCTATACACTTCCTGATGAACTCAGTCACCGTATCCATGTATTCGTCAATGTTATTCTCAGAGGCTAAACGGAACATATCCCAGTCCGCGTGATCAAAACAATCTTGAAGCATGGATTCCGATTGGTCAGTCCAGTGTTGAATAGACCTTAGCACTGGTACTTCCTGTTTGAGTTTCTGCCTATAGGAAGGGAGGAACAAAATGTAGTCATGAACAGATTTGCCGAAGGGAGGGCTGGGGAGGGCCTTGTAGGCGTTTTGAAAAGTTGTTGTTCCAATGATTTTCCAGAGTGAGTACTACAGTCAATGTGAGTACTACAGTCTACCTTTGGTAGTGTTTTCCTCAAATTTGCCTTATTCACATCCACAGCTACAATAAATGCAGCCTCGGGATATGTGGTTTCCAGTTTGCATAAAGTCCAGTGTAGTTCTTGGAGGGCCATCATGGTATCAGCTTGAGGGGGGATAAACACGCTGTGACTATAATCAAAGATAATGATCTTGGGAGGTAATATGGTCGGCATTTGATTGTGAGGTATTCTAGGTCGGGTGAACAAAAGGACTTGAGTTTCTGTATATTATCAAAATCACATCATGAGTAGTTAATCGTGAAACATACACCCCCGCCTTTCTTCTTCCCAGAGAGTACTTTATTCCTGTCTGCGCGATGTACGTGAAACAGAGTATGTTACAATCCCTGATGTCTCTCTGGAAGGAGATCCTCTCCCTGAGCTCATCTACTTTATTATCCAGAGACTGAACATTATCGAGTAATATACTCGGAAGGGGTGGATGTTGTGCACTTCTCCTGAGTCGGACTAGAAGTCCACTCCGAATACCTCTTTTCTGCCGCCAGTGTTTCGGTGCAGCCTCTGGAATAAGTTCAGTTTCTCTGGGGGGGAACGAACAAAGGATCCAATTCGGGAAAGTCGTATTCCTGATCGTAATGCTGGTGACTTACCACCGCTCTGATATCCAAAAGTTATTTCCGACTGTATGTAACAACACAAAAAATGTTCTGGGCTAATAATGGAAGGAATAACACACACAAAAAACAAAATACTGCAAAGTTGCTTAGGAGCTAGAAGCAGAGCTGCCATCTAGGAAATAAGACTATTTACCACGAACCATACGAGTGGGAAAACACTCTCTTACCCTCTGCAGTTTTTCCAAACATATGGAACATAACACTTATTTAGAAATTGTGCTTTATTTAGTTACTTTTAAATAATTAGCTGTTTTTCCAAGCAGAAAAATGTTTATGTTTGGTCAGTTGGTCAGGATATTTTTACCAAACGCCCACATCATGCCCTGCAGTGAAAAACGGTTCATATGTACTTCGCCAATTTCCCAATAACAGGAACAAATTGTTCTATGCCTCCAGGCCAGAACAGACAGGCTAACACAGAGAGAGAGGAGGCTGATCACTGCTCTATGCCTGCAGGCCAGAACAGACAGGCTAACACACGGAGAGAGGAGGCTGATCACTGCTCTATGCCTGCAGGCCAGAACAGACAGGCTAACTCACAGAGAGAGGAGGCTGATCACAGCTCAATTCCTACAGGCTAGAACAGACAGGCGCCTTTGAATTGACAATATGTACAGTAGACAATATAGTCGCATTCTACATCACTCAATCAATCGATCAAATGTATTTATAAAGCCCTTTGTACATCAGCAGATATCACAAAGTGCTTATACATAAGCCCAGCCTAAAACTCCAAGCAATGCAGATGTAGAATCACGGTGGCTAGGAAAAACTCCCTAGAAAGGCAGGAACCTAGGAAGAATCCTAGAGAGTAACCAGGCTCTGGGGGGGGGGGGGGGGGCAGTCCTTTTCTGGCTGTGCCGGATGGAGATTAGAAGAGTACATGGCCATTTAAGGCCAGTATTGTTCTTCAAGATGTTCATGTCACGCCTGCTTCCGCTCCCCCTCGCTGGTGCTCAAGGGCGCCAGCAAGCCCATTATTACGCACACTTGTCACCATCATTACAAGCATCTGCGCAATATTGGACTCACCTGGACTCTATTACTTTGTTGAGTGCCCCTCTATATCTGTCTGCTCCTCAGTGTGTTCCCTGTGTCAGCATTAATGTCATTATGTCTTTCATGTCCAGACGCTATCCTGTTTCATGTCTGTTTATTAATTAAAAGTTCACTCCCTGTACTTGCTTCTCGTCTCCGAGCTGCTGTCCTTACAGAATGCTGACACCACAAGTTGAAGCATCAGGGAGTTTTTTAGTTTTTAGTTTTTGTTGGTGATGTCGGGTCTGGGTGCCCGCTTCCAGGGGAACCAGGGGTGCCTCAGCGGGCTTCCACGCCTTAGCTGGCTCGAGATGTTTCCTTGCCTCGGTTGGCTCGGCAGGCTCCCATCAAACGTCATGCCTCAGCCAGCTCGTCGGGCTCCCCGCCTCAGCCGGCTCATCAGGCTCCCATCCCACTTCATGCCTCAGCCTGCTCGTCGGGGTTCCACGCCTCAGCCGGCTCATCAGGCTCTCATCCCACGTCATGCCTCAGCCGGCTCATCGGGCTTCCACGCGTCAACTGGCTTGTCCGGCCCATCAGGCTCGCTCAGGTGGGACGCCGGGTGGCGGCCCTAGAGGGGGAGGGTACTGTCAGCCTGCTCCCTGTACTTGCTTCTCGTCTCCAAGCATATGTCCTTACAGTTCATAGATAACCAGCAGGGTAAAATAATAATCAGTGGTTGTAGAGGGTGTAACAGGTCAGTACCTCAGGAGTAAATGTCAGTTGCAGGTGCAGAGAGAGTCAAAAACAGGTAGCACTTCCAGTGAACAGGTCAGGGATCCCTAGCTGCAAGCAGAACAGTTGAAACTGGAGCAGCAGCACGACCAGGTGGACTGGGGACAGCCAGGAGTCATCAGGTCAGGTAGTCCTGAGGCATGATCCTAGGGCTCAGGTCCTCCGGGAGCGGCGGGAGAGAGATAATTAAAGGGAGCACTTACTTAAATTCATAAATTCACCAGATAAGACAGGAGAATTACACCAGATATAACAGACTGACCCTATCCCCCCATCACATAGACTATTGCAGCATAGATTCTGGAGAATGAGACAGGGGTGGGTCCGGAGACACTGTGGCCCCGTCTGGCGAAACCCCAGACAGGGACAACCAGGCAGGATATAACCCCACCCACTCTGCCAAAGCACAGCCCCCACACCACTAGAGGGATATCAACAGACAACCAACTTACTACGCTGAAAAAAGGCTGAGTATAGCCCATGAAGACCTCCTCCACCATAGCCCGAGGGGGTGCAAAACCGGACAGGAATATCACGTCTGTGACTCGACCCACTCAAGTGACGCACTCCTCCTAGGGACAGCATGGAAGAGCACTAGTAAACCAGTGACTCAGCACTCGTAATAGGGTCAGAGGCAGAGAATCCCAGTGGAGAGAGGGGAGCCAGCCAGGCAGAGACAGCAATGACGGTTCGTCGCTCCTGGAGGCTGTTTGCTTAGAAATTTTAGGGACAATAAGGAGGCCTGCGTCTTGTGACCCTAGCGTATTTGTAGTTATGTACGACAGGATTAAAACAGATAGATTGGGAGGAGCATGCCCATGTCATGCTTTGTAGGTTATCAGTAAAACATTGAAATCAGCCCTAGCCTTAACAGGAAGCCAATGTAGAGAGGCTAGCCCTGGAGTAATATGATCACTTTTTTAAGTTCTAGTCAGGATTCTAGCAGCCGTGTTTAGCACTAATTGAAGTTTATTTAGTGCTTTATCCAGGTTAGTTTTACCTAGAAGTGATAAAAGCATGGATTAGCTTTTCTGTATAATGTTTTTGCGATTTTTGCAATGTTACGAAGATGAAAAAATGCTGTCCTTGACATATTCTTGATATGTTCGCAAAAAGAGAGCAATGTAATGCCAAGGTCCTTCACAGTGTTATTTGAGATGACTGTAAAACCATCTAGATTAATTGTCAGATCCAACAGCAGCTATCTTTGTTTCTTGGGACCTAGAACTAACATGTCTGTTTTGTTCGAGTTTAAAATTTAAAAATATCCACTTCCTTATATCTGAAACACAGGCTTCCAGGGTAGGCAATTTTGGGGCTTCACCATGTTTCATTGAAATGTACAGCTGCGTGTCATCCACATAGCAATGAAAGTTGACATTGTGTTTCCGAATGACATCACCAAGAGGTAGAATATATAGTGAAAACAATACTGGTCCTCAAACAGAACCTTGAGGAACACAGAAACGTACAATTGATTTGTCAGTGGACAAACCATCTTTCCGACAGATAAGACCTGGTTTACCAGGCAAGGACTCCAAAATAATGTAGGATTGATGGTGTCAAAAGCAGCACTAAGGTCTAGGAGCATGAGAACAGATGCAGAGCCTTGGTCTGACGCCATTAAAAGGTAGTTTACCACCTTCACGAGTGCAGTCTCAGTGCTATGATGGGGTCTAAAACAAGACTGAAGAGTTTCATATACAATATTTGTCTTCAGGCAGGCAGTGAGTTGCTGCGCAATAGCTTTTTCTAAAACATTTGACTGGAATGGGAGATTCGATATAGGCCGATAGTTTTTTTACATTTTCCGGGTTAAGATTTGGCTTTTTCAAGAGAGTCTTTGTTGCTGCCACTTTTAGTGAGTTTGGTACACATCCGGAGGATAGGGAGCCATTTATTATGTTCAACATAGGAGGGCCAAGCACAGGAAATAGCTCTTTAATTAGTTTAGTTGGAATAGGGTCCAGTATGCAGCTTGATGGTTTAGAAGCCATGACTATTTTCATGAATTTGTCAAGAGATACAGCATTTAATAACTTGAGTGCCTCCATTGATCCTAGGTCCTGGCAGTTCTGTGCAGATTTAGGACAACTGAGCTTTGGAGAAATACGCAGATTCAAAGAGGTGTCCGTAATTAGCTTTCTAATGATCATGATCTTTTCATTTAAGAAGTTCATGAATTTATCACTGCTGAAGTGAAAGCTATCGTCTCTTGTTGAATGCTGCTTTTTAGTAAGCTTTGCGACTGTATGCACATTTTTGGGGGGATTGTTCTTATTCTCCTCAATTAGGTTGGAAAAATAGGATGATCGAGCAGCAGTGAGTGCTCTTCGATATTGCACGGCACTGCCTTTCCAAGCTAGTCGGAAGACTTCCAGTTTGGTGGAGCGCCATTTCCGTTTCAATTTCTGGAAGCTTGCTTCAGGGCTCAGGTATTTTCTGTATACCAGGGAGCAAATTTCTTGTGACAAATGTTTTTAGTTTTTAGGGGTGCGACTGCATCTAGGGTATTATTCAACGTTACATTTAGATCCTCAGTTAGGTGGTTAACCGATTTTTATACTCTGACGTCCTTTGGTAGGTGAAGGGAGTCTGGAAGGGAATCTAGGAATCTTTGGGCTGTCCGAGAATTTATAGCATGGCTTTTGATGATCCTTGGTTGGGGTCTGAGCAGATTATTTGTTGCAATTGAAAATGTAAGAAGATGGTGGTCCGATAGTCCAGGATTATGAGGAAAAACATTTAGATCCACAATATTTATTTCACAGGACTATCCATGGTATGACAGTGGCAATGAGTAGGTCTGGAGACATGTTGGACAAAACCCACTGAGTCGATGATGGCTCATAAAACCTTTTGGAGTGGGTCTGTGGACTTTTCCATGTGAATATTAAAGTCACCAAAAATGTGAATATTATCTTATTATTACCCTACAAGGTCCGATAGGAATTCCGGGAACTCATTGATGGAAGGCTGTATACGGCCCAGGAGACCTGTAAACAGTCGCTATAAAAAGTGATTGAGTAGGCTGCATAGATTTCATGACTAGAAGCTCAAAAGTTTTGTTTTTTTTGTAAATTGAAATTTGCTGTCATAAATGTTAGCAACACCTCTGCCTTTGTGGGATGCGAGGGGATATGGTCACTAGTGTAGCCAGGAGGAGAGGCTTAGTTTAACACAGTAAATTCATCAGGCTTGTGCCATGTTTCAGTCAGGCCAATCACATCAAGGTTATGATCAGTGATTAGTTAATTGACTATGATTGCTTTGAAGTGAGGGATCTAACATTAAGTAACCCTATTTTGAGATGTGAGACATCACAATCTCTTTCAATAATGATAGGAATGGAGGAGGTCTATATTCCAGAGAGATTGCTAAGGGGAACATCACCATGTTTTGTTTTGCTCAACCTAGATCGAGGCACAGACACGGTTTCTTGGGGATAGCTGAGCTGACTACACTGACTGTGCTAGTGGCAGACTCCACTAATCTTGCAGGCTGGCAAACAGCCTGCTGCTTGGCCTGCACCCTATCTCATTGTGGAGCTAGAGTAGAGTAGACAACATGGCTCACATCATTGGCTGTGTGTGTATGTGTGTTATATTACTATACTGTACGTATCAGGGCTCCAAAGGGACAAGGGTATGAGCACAGTTGGAACAATGAGACAGATATTTCACTGGAAGTAAAAATGTGAAGCATTCGGTTGGTGTTTCCACTCACTACCAAATACGGTAGTGAGAGGAAGCCTACTGGCGGACAATGGGAGGAGAGGGAATAAGATGGATTTTGTCCGACATTCTGCAATTCTTTCTCATCGATTAAACATTTGATCTCAATACAGTTTTCTGTTCCCAAAACTCAAATCTGTTTT
This sequence comes from Oncorhynchus mykiss, assembly GCF_057628025.1. NCBI lineage: Eukaryota > Metazoa > Chordata > Actinopteri > Salmoniformes > Salmonidae > Oncorhynchus > Oncorhynchus mykiss. The sequence continues at coordinate 10,072,995 of NC_143041.1, forward strand.
GAACGGAGTGAGCTAAGTTTTGTAGACTTTATATTTTGCAAAAGTTTTTAAAAGCCATGCTGTTTAGGAGTGAAAAGGCGAATTGATTTATTGCACATGCACACTTCACAGAGTAGGCGTTCCCTAACGGAAATATGCAGATGTATACTAGAATGCACCAATAGGATATCGCTAACGCGTACTTGGTTCTGCCCACCTCCTTGCTTGTTCTGCCACTATGACTAATTTGTTCCCATTGGAAATGACAAGCTGTGGTCTATCTTAGTTTAGTTATAAATATATGTGGTATGAATGTGATAGTTAAAGACCCAGCGCAGTCAAAAACATGATTTCCTGTATTTGATGCATATAATTCCACACTAAGGTTGTAATAAAACTGTGAAATAGTCAAAATTATGATAATACCCTTTTAGTGTAAGAGCTGTTTGAAAAGAACATCTGGAGTTTTTGCCTGTTTTGGTGGGATGAAGTTTTGGCCTGCCTGGTGACATCACCAGGTGGTAATTTAGTTAATAGACCAATAAGAAAGAGTTTACAACTCTCTCTGCCAATAACAGGTAGTTTTCCGGTTTCCTCTCTCCACTTAGACCGCTCAAGCAAGATTTTTTCCTAGCAAACGTCTTGCTTAAGACATTGCTCTTGCTAAGAAGCTATTTTAGTTAATTTATTATTATTTTTTATTGAAAACAATCACATTAAGGAACTTAAATGTTACCCAGAAATGATTTGATATTTAGATAAAGGCCGTTTCATCGGGCCTTTAACACTTCCATGCCCTAGGCTCTAGTCTATCACTGTACCAGTTAAACAGCTTGGGAAACATTAGTGTGGATGAGTTGAATAACCTCCTCTTGATATTATTTTTTTTACAAGAGCTTGACAGCAGAACCTGACATCATTCTTTAAATCTTACACAATCTGTTCCTGCATAGAAGTGTTGAACGTTTGCACTCTAGAATGAATGGTGGCCAGTGCTTGAGAGAAAAAATATCTGAGTACAAAAGGTACTCGCACTTAAACCACAGAAAAAAACAAGGAGGTCGAGATGCAAAAATATATTTAATGTAATCCATGCTCTAAAGAATGCAAACGGAGAAAGTGCATCGTGCCAAACAAAAAAAACAGCATACATTTAGGCTTTTACGCCTTCATCAGTGCTGTACAAACTAATTAAGAGGAGACACATACTTAAGACGCACCTGTCACAGGCACAACAGGTACAGGTAACGAGACACACAGGTGCGTCTTCTTAAGTATGTGTCTCCTCTTAATTAGTTTGTACAGCACTGATGAAGGTGTAAAAGCCTAAATGTATGCTGTTTTTTTTAGCACTTTTTAGCACTTTGCATTTTAGCCTTTTGTAGTATTTTGAGCATGGATTAAATTAAGTATATTTTTGCATCTCTGCCTCCTTGTTTTTTTTCTCCTACATGGTTTGTAAAGAAGTGTTGAAAGTCATTTAATCCCTACAATCTTCCCTTTTAATTTGGACGTTTTTCAACGAGGAGTAACTTTCCTCTTCATCTGAGCAATGTAAGCAAAAAAAGCACTTAAACGACTCCTTATAAATGACAACAGAGGTTGAACATACAGTACTGGAGGAGAAATACGGTCTGGCTGTCCATGCTGCTTTTAAATCAAACGGCATCATCAGCCATGAATCAAATCTCTGCATTCCTACCATACTAATTATACAAACTGATGAAGGCTGTACTGTACAGAACAGAAGGCTGTCATCGATAATTAAAAAGAGGGACAGGCCCTATACGTAGTCTGAATTTATAATTAACACCAGAACATGTATGAACAAGTGTACGGAAGAGAGAGAGAGAGAGCATATAAAGAGGTGATATAGGAGTGTATAATGCAAGGCCCTGTGTCCCAAGTCTTATCATGTTTTGTGAATCTTTAACTAGTGTTCTACAGGAAGTAGTGTGACCTGATGGTGTACAAGTACAGTAATTATATTGTCACATTATAGAAACGTTGGTTCCACTATAGACCATATACTATGGTAATGTGATGGTTATATTCATGTAAGCTGAACACAGGTATAAGAGTACTAGTTAGCTACCGGCAATGTAATTGCACAGTACTTACATGGGTATTACCCTGTAACTACTAGGGTAAAAAGAGTATGTTCAGTACAGTAGTACTGAAGGAGTAAGGAAGGAAGTTGGCCTGTCCAGATTAGAGATGAGATACTCTCCTTCAAAAGTTAGTTACCTTTGTCTCGAAACCTATAATCCAATAACAACCGGCCCTGATTGGTGTATCACTGCCAATAGCGAGTGAGTGCATTGATTATTCCAGTTACTGTACTGTGTTCCTCCTTGGTCCTCCTCACTATGACTCGTCCAGAAGTAAACCTGTTGATACACTAATCCCATCTCTTCCTGCTGTGAGGGCTGTGTTACACAGCTAAATCTGGGCTGTGTTCAATAAGCACAAAACAGAAGGAAACCATTTCCTACCTGCTAGTGTTGAGCGATTAACCAAAATGTTGGTTCTTTTTCATTTTTTAAACAACTAATTGACCAACATCAGTTCAATTATTTTAAATCTATTTCATTTTCTTTTCTTTTTTTGTGAGCTCAATGTGCACATTGCACAGTTTCTCTAGAAATAAATCCGATCCAGCCCGAACTGTGCAATGTAGTAGGGAGTTCTAGTTTCCAACAAGCAAATGTACTACATAGTTAAGCGTATAATTAACTACAATGATCATAATCCATTGAGCATCTATGTGTCTGGTCTGTGTTTCTTTTACGGCTGCTATGGAAGAGATAGAAGAATGCTTGATCATGAGGTGATATAGAGAGCAGTTGTTGCTTCATGAGGTACACTATATATACAAAAGTATGTGGACACCCCTTCAAATTAATGAATTCAGCTATTTCAGCCACACCCATTAATGACAGGTGTATAAACTCGAGCACACAGCCATGCAATCTCCAAAGACAAACATTGCCGGTAGAATGGCCTTACTGAAGAGACTTTAAACGTGGCACCGTCATAGGATGCCACCTTTCTAACAAGTCAGTTCATCAAATGTCTGCCCTCAGCCGCAAAGTGGTAAGCCACACAAGCTCACAGAACGGGACCGCAGAGTGCTGAAGCGCAGCGTGCAAAAATCTGTCTGTCCTCGGTTGCAAAACTCACTACCGAATTCCAAACTGTAAGCACAAGGGCTTTTGGAAGTAACGTCAGCACAATAACTGATCATCAGGAGCTTCATGAAATGGGTTTCCATGGCCAAGCAGCCACACACGAGCCTAAGACACCATGCGTCAGCTGGAGTTGTCACGTTCTGACCTTAGTTCCTTTGTTGTGTCTTTGTTTTAGTTTGGTCAGGGCGTGAGTTGGGGTAGTCTATGTTCTTTTTTCTATGTTGTGTTTATGTGTTTGGCCTGGTATGATTCTCAATCAGAGGCAGGTGTTGTTCGTTGTCTCTGATTGAGAATCATACTTAGGTAGCCTTTTCCCACCTGTGTTTTGTGGGTGATTATTTTTCCGTGTTTGTTCCACACGGGACTGTGTCGGTTTTAATTTATTTCTCTTGTTCCTTTAGTTTTCTGTGTCCAGTGATATTTCATTAAAATATATCATGAACACATACCACGCTGTGCTTTGGTCCTCCTCTCCTTCCACTGAAGACAACCGTTACAGATTCACCCACCAACCAAAGACCAAGCAGTGTGGTGTCGGGCAGCAGTGATCTCCGGACTCATGGACATGGGATTCGATTTTGGGCGGAAAAGGACCCTGGGCACAGGCTGGGGAATATCGCCGCCCCAAGGCAGAGCTGGAGGCAGCGAAAGCTGAGCGGCGATATGAGGAGGCAGCACGGCAGCGCGACAGGCACGAGAGGGGGGTGTGGCAGAATCAGGTTGGAGACCTGAGCCCAGTCCTTGTGCTTACCGTAAGAAGCACAGTACTGGTCAGGCACCGTCTTATGAGGTCAAGCACACGGTGTCGCCAGTACACGCTCATAGCCCGGTGGGCTTTAGGCCAGCCCCCCGCAAGTGCCAAGCGAGAGTGGGCATCCAGCCAGGGCGTGTTGTGCCAGCTCAGCGTGTTTGGTCTCCGATACGCCGTTTTGGCCCAGGGTATCCTGCACCGGCTCTGCGTGCTGTGTCTCCGAGGCGCTGGGAGGGTGCAGTGCGTTCTATGCCTGCGCTCCGCCCGTGCCGGGTGAATGTGGGTATTGAGCCTAAAGGAGAGGTGCGAGTGGTATGCACCAGATCTCCAGTGCTCACCCACAGCCCGGTTCAACCTGTGCCTGCACTCTGGATGGTCTGGGCTAAAATGGTGATCCAGCCGGTAGGAGTGGTGCCAAGGCTGCGCACCAGGGCTCCAGTGCTCCCCCACAGCCCAGTCCATCCGGTGCCTCTTCCAAGCACCAGGCCTCCTGTAGGTCTCCCCAGCCTGGTGGGTCCTGTGGCAGCCCCACGCACCAGGCTGTCTCTCCGTCTCCTCCCTCCAGGTCCGCCTGTCTGTCCCGAGCTGCCAGAGCCACCCGTCTGTCCTGAGCTGCCAGAGCCGCCGTCTGGGGTACTGTCACGTTCTGACCTTAGTTCCTTTGCTATGTCTTTGTTTTAGTTTGGTCAGGGCGTGAGTTGGGATGGGTAGTCTATGTTCTTTTTTCTATGTTGTGTTTATGTGTTTGGCCTGGTATGGTTCTCAATCAGAGGCAGGTGTCGTTCGTTGTCTATGATTGAGAATCATACTTAGGTAGCTTTTTCCCACCTGTGTTTTGTGGGTGATTATTTTTCCGGGTCAGTGTTTGTTCCACACGGGACTGTGTCGGTTTTAATTTATTTCTCTTGTTCCTTTTGTTTTCTGTGTCCAGTGATATTTCATTAAAATATATCATGAACACTTACCACGCTGCGCTTTGGTCCTCCTCTCCTTCCACCGAAGACAACCGTTACAGGAGTGGAGTAAAGCTCACCGCCATTGGACTCTGGAGCAGTGGAAACGCATTCTCTGGAGTGATGAATCACGACCTCTACCCCATCGAACACTTTTGGGATGAATACCGATCATTGCCCGACCTCAGTAATGATCTTGTGGCTGAATGTAGCAAGTCCCAACAGCAATGTTCTAACATCTAGTGGAAAGCCTTACCAGACATCAATGCATGAAGTGAAAATATGTTTTTAGTGGAAGTAAGGATTCTCTCCTAAATTAAGTTTAAATCAAGTTAAATTACTCAAATTAAAGGCTTGTTTGCGAGTGATCCCAAGCCCCTGGGAGGCCTTCTGCAGCTGGCCCTCTAACCAGGCCTCCTGGACGTCTCTCCGGTCCGGACAGGCTGACACACCAAAGAACAGCTGGGTTGGGATTACAGTACAGGTTAATGTTATTTAGATAATGTCGTCATCAAGCTTTATGTATACAGAACATTTCAGACATGGAATGCAGAGCAATGTGCTTCACAGAAAAAAAAACGAATAAAAAACATTGAAACTTTTACTACAAAACAAACATAAGAGGATGAAAAAAAATAAAGAATAACAATAAAAACTGAACGACTAAAAAGCACACTAAGATTTCCACAGTTTTGGCCCCTTTAGGTTCTCTGGCAGGCTATTCCAGAGGCTGGGGGCATAGTAACTAAAGGCTGCCTCTCCATGCCCCTTGGTCCCAGGCTTTGGGATTGTTAAAGGGCCAGTGCAAGGGAACCTGAGGGACCTACTGGGTACATAACTTAAAAGTATGTTTGACATGTATTGGGGTGCACAATTGTGGATTGATTTAAAAACCAACCGAAGAATCTTAAAATGAATTCTAAAACTCATAGGCAGCCAGTGTTGTGTGCTCTCCCACTGGTCTTGGTCACTACCCATGCTGCAGCACTCTGTATATTCTGCAGTTGACCAATGGCTTTCCAATGGCTTTTTGTTACTTGTCATGTTTTGTGTTATTTGTGGACCCCAGGAAGTGTAGCTGCTGCTTCTGCAAAAGCTAATGGGGATCCAAATAAACAAACAAAACAGTAGTATCCTAATTCATATTGGATTAAAGTGTTAGCTAAGGGGTGGCACTCTGCCCCTGCCATTCATGCAATTGTTTCTATCTGGGTCAAAATTACCAGTGTTTATATAAGGGACTGTAAGGGTTTTGTATAATCTCCTTCTACAGTATGTTTTCATCTCACTCTAGCCACCCACCAAGAAGCTGAAGTAGTCGTCTCCCCAGGCGTTGCAGAACTGGGCTACAGTCTCCAGGGTGGGTGTGTTACCCAGGTCATGGTTCTCACTGACAAAAACCAGAGGGATGGAGGTGTCTGTACCCCTCAGAGCCACCTTCAAGTCCCGTGCCTGTCCCTCCCGGAACGGGGTGCCTGCATGGTGGAGAGAGGACACACTCACTGTTAGGGGTCGGCAAGTGGCGACCTGTGGGCTAGAAATAGCCCAAGCCTGTCTTTTATCCGGCTTGAAATTGGTGGTATTATTTCTAACTTCCAAGGTAGTTTTTTTTCTCCATTTAATGTTTCGATGGATATTATGCCCCCCTGCCTGTTCACAACATTCATTACCATCCACATATTAAAAACTGAGAAATTGAACAAAGTGAATATATCTGCTCTGTGAATAAAGTATGGAGAAAGAGTAAAATAAGTATATTTATAATTTACAATCAAACCAAAAAAAAAATAGGATAGCTCCTTCTGTCATTTAAATCTGGTGCTTGTATTCCCCATTCAAGCAGCTGTGGTGTCTGTACTGTATCAATCCCTGCATGCATTGACTTTATTAACATTTAGGGATCCTCGTGGGGTGGGGAGCCAATCAGCCCATATGTCCTGCAGAAAGGAATGGACGAGCATCTAATTATCTGATGACTGATGTGGAGACCGGAGAGACTTAACCAAATCAGAGAGCCATCTGGACTAATAGTTACAATACACTAACATGATTTAGACGAGAGGAACATTTATCGTATAGAGCAACAAAATCAGTCAAGTAAGAAAGAATAACAATCAAATGAGGTACAACGACTGCCAACTGACTGCTGATTGCTGCTGTGAACAAAGGGACAATACAGGGAGTCTGGTCTGAGGCTTTCAACAATATGTGTCATTATGTTAAATACAACTGGTAAATAAATGCTCCTGTCCTCTTAAATACATTTTCAAAACAATAATACAATTATAAAAAAGGAGCCCTCACATACAGACACAGATAGATATACAGGCTACTGTTGTTAGATCCACCACACTACACCATTCAAGGCTACTGTTGTTAGATCCACCACACTACACCATACAGGCTACTGTTGTTAGATCCACCACACTACACCATACAAGGCTACTGTTGTTAGATCCACCACACTACACCATACAAGGCTACTGTTGTTAGATCCACCACACTACACCATACAAGGCTTCTGTTGTTAGATCCATCACACTACACCATACAAGGCTACTGTTGTTAGATCCACCACACTACACCATACAAGGCTACTGTTGTTAGATTTGCATCCTTTAGTACAAACTCAAAAAAGTTCTGGGACACTGTAAAGTCCATGGAGAATAAGAGCACCTCCTCCCAGCTGCCCACTGCACTGAGGCTAGGAAAGACTTTCACTACCGGTAAATCCAAAATAATTGAGAATTTCAATAAGCATTTTTCTACGGCTGGCCATGCTTTCCACCTGGCTACCCCTACCCCGGCCAACAGCCCTGCGCTCCCCACAGCAACTCATCCAAACCTCCTCCACTTCTCCTTCATCCAAATCCAGATAGCTGATGTTCTGAAAGGGCTGCAAAATCTGGACCCCTACAAATCAGCCGGGCTAGACAATCTGGACCTTCTCTTTCTAAAATTATCTGCCAAAATTGTTGCAACCCCTATTAGTAGCCTGTTCAACCTCTCTTTCGTATCGTCTGAGATTCCCATAGATTGGAAAGCTGCAGCGGTCATCCCCCTCTTCAAAGGGGGAGACACTCTAGACCCAAACTGCTACAGACCTATATCTACTCTAGCCGGCCTTTGTAAGGTCTTTGAAAGCCAAGTTAACAAACAGATTACTGACCATTTCAAATCTCACCGTACCTTCTCCGCTATGCAATCTGGTTTCAGTGCTGGTCATGGGTGCACCTCAGCCACGCTCAAGGTCCTAAACGATATCATAACCGCCGTCGATAAGAGACATTACTGTGTAGCTGTATTCATCAACCTGGCTAAGGCTTTCGGCTCTGTCAATCACAACATTCTTATTGGCAGACTCAACAGCCTTGTTTTCTCAAATGATTGCCTCGCTTGGTTCACCAACTACTTCTCAGATAGAGTTCAGTATGTCAAATTGGAGGGCCTGTTGTCTGGACCTCTGGCAGTCTCTATGGGGGTGCCACAGGGTTCAATTCTCGGGCCGACTCTCTTCTCTGTATACATCAATGATGTCGCTCTTGCTGCTGGTGATTCTCTGATCCACCTCTACGCAGACGACACCATTCTGTATACTTCTGGCCCTCTTTGGACACTGTGTTAACTAACCTCCAGATGTGCTTCAATGCCATACAACTCTCCTTCCATGGCCTCCAACTGCTCTTAAATGCAAGTAAAACTAAATGCTCTTCAACCGATCACTGCCCGCACTTGCCCGCCCTTCCAGCAATACTACTCTGGACGGTTCTGACTTAGAATATGTGGACAACTACAAATACCTAGGTGTCTGGTTAGACTGTAAACTCTCCTTCCAGACTCACATTAAGCATCTCCAATCCAAAATTAAATCTAGAATCGGCTTCCTATTTCGCAACAAAGCATCATTCACACATGCTGCCAAACATACTCTCGTAAAACTGAAGATCCTACCGATCCTCGACTTTGGTGATGTCATTTACAAAATAGCCTCCAACACTCTACTCAACAAATTGGATGCAGTCTATCACAGTGCCATCTGTTTTGTCACCAAAGCCCCATATACTACCCACCACTGCGACCTGTATGCTCTCGTTGGCTGGCCCTCGCTTCATACTCGTCGCCAAACCCACTGTCTCCAGGTCATCTATAAGTCTCTGCTAGGTAAAGCCCCCCCTTCTCTCAGCTCACTGGTCACCATAGCAGCACCCACCTGTAGCATGCGCTCCAGCAGGTACAGTATATCTCACTGGTCACCCCCAAAGCCAATTCTTCCTTTGGCCGCCTCTCCTTCCAGTTCTCTGCTGCCAATGACCGAAATGAACTGCAAAAATCTCTGAAGCTGAGACTCTTACCTCCCTCACTAGCTTTAAGCACCAGCTGTCAGAGCAGCTCACAGATCACTGCACCTGTGCATAGCTGATCTGTAAATAGCCCATCCAATCTACCTCATCTCCATACTGTATTTATTTATTTATTTATCTTGCTCCTTTGCACCCCAGTATCTCTACTTGCACATTCATCTTCTGCACATCCTACCATTCCACCATTTAATATCTATATTGTAATTACTTCGCCACCATGGCCTATTTATTGCCTTACTTCTCTTATCCTACCTCATTTGCACATGCTGTATATAGATTTTTCTACTGTATTACTGATTGTATGTTTGTTTATTCCATGTGTAACTCTGTGTTGTTGTATGTGTCGAACTGCTTTGCTTTATCTTGGCCAGTTGCAAATGAGACATTTTTCTCAACTAGCCTACCTTGTTAAATAAACGTGAAATAACATTTTTAAAGATTCTCCACACTACACCATACTGCTGTTAGATCCACCACACTACACCATACAAGGCTACTGTTGTTAGATTCTCCACACTACACCATACTGCTGTTAGATCCACCACACTACACCATACAAGGCTACTGCTGTTAGATCCACCACACTACACCATACTGCTGTTAGATCCATCACACTACACCATACAAGGCTACTGCTGTTAGATCCACCACACTACACCATACAAGCATTAGCTGCTATGACACGTCCATGGATCAGCAGCCCCAAACCTGCTCAGCTACAGGTCCTGACAGAGATCATTGCGGCGAGGTCAGCATTTTTCATGCAGCAGTTAGGAACGGGCGGTCAGACGGACAATTTTGGGATTCAAATATTTTTGTCGTCCCGCAGAATATTTGGAAACAGTCGACTTTCTGATTGGAATGCGTTAGCCTAGGCCTACTTATTGTATTGAAAGCACATCTTTTAAATCGTTTTTTTTTTTACCCCTTTTTCTCCCCAATTTCGTGGTATCCAATTGTTGTAGTAGCTACTATCTTGTCTCATCGCTACAACTCCCGTACGGGCTCGGGAGAGATGAAGGTTGAAAACTTGCGTCCTCCGATACACAACCCAACCAAGCCGCACTGCTTCTTAACACAGTGCGCATCCAACCCGGAAGCCAATGTGTCAGAGCAAACACTGTGCACCTGGCCACCTTGGTTAGCGCACACTGCACCCAGCCCGCCACAGGTGTCGCTGGTGCACGATGAGACAAGGACACCCCTACCGACCAAGCCCTCCCTAACCCGGGCGACGCTAGGCCAATTGTGCGTTGCCCCACGGACCTCCCGGTCGCGGCCGGTTACAACAGAGCCTGGGCACGAACCCAGGGACTCTGATGGCACAGCTGGCGCTGCAGTACAGCGCCCTTAACCACTGCGCCACCCGGGAGGCCCTGAAAGCACATCTTTGTCACATTATACACACACTGCGTCAAGTTAAGTAGCTTACCTCTACTCTCCTAGTTGTGTGTGCAAGATCAGGTAAACCCAGTATATGTGTGGTCTAAATGAAATAGAATAGGCTGCCTATGCATGGGTGGAGAATGTCATGGCAGTTATCTTTCCAAGGAAATGTAATTAAATATGATGAGTCTATAGTTTACTACAGTGTCTATAACTAAATCGTGTTAATGGACAGAAGTGGAGGGCGCTCAACCAACGTGAGTTGAGGTGCAATCCATTTTTTAAATCATAGTTTAAAAGGAAAAGGTGCAACGCCAGCACAGGGAGATCGTTCAAGACTGACATTGACATTGAGGACGTTGGGAAATGCCCAACCATAGGGGCAACAGTGAGCGCTATTGCATAAAGCAGGCTTGAGTTTTGCTAGGGCATTGTGGAGGTGGGTGTTGGAGGGGCTGGCGGTTGAGCATAATTCCATGACTCTGGATCAAAAGCGTGTGTGTTCAATCCCATGTGTGAATGGGGATAATTCCATGATGCTGGATCAACAATGATTGTGTTCAATCCCATGTGTGAATGGGGATAATTCCATGATGCTGGATCAACAATGATTGTGTTCAATCCCATGTGTGAATGGGGATAATTCCATGATGCTGGATCAACAATGATTGTGTTCACCATTCAGAATGAGTGCCTAAATTTAACCCTTAAGTTCTAAATTTGACGTTTGGAGAAATGGAACGATACAGAGCAGGAGCAACAGGAACACTTCAATTTGACCTTTGGAGAACGTGGATGAACGTCTAACTGCAGGGAGACTGTGAGAACTTGTTAGCGTGTGGTCTCAATTAAATAGAGTAGTCTAGCCTATGCATGAGCGGACAAGCACCTGGCAGTTAAGCACCTGACCAAGGAGCTATTGAAGTGTCATGTAATAAGGTGTGAGATGAAAATGGACAAACTAAAGGGTGTGCAACATAGAAGTGTAGTCAGTGGTCATTCTGAACGTCAGTAGGTCACATGACCAAAGAGCTATTGAAATTAGAAACATTGAAAAACATAGAAAATTCATGTAAAAACATGTGAGATGAAAATGGACAAACTAAAGGGTGTGCAACATAGAAGTGCCACGGATCTTGTACATATAGGGAGAAACATAATGCTGTACCACTAGAGAAAGATATACTTAGAGTGCATTTGCCATTCTGGTAAAATGCATTGTCTATTGTATAGGACAGGAAACCAAAGTAAGGCCATGAGAGCATAGGACAGCTGGACATACCAAGGTCAGAGGGACACACAAAGGAGGGGGTCAGCCAAATGACCAACGGATGGACTATAGACATAGGGCATATATTTTTAGGACATGAACAGAAGAGACACATAGTCTACCAGTCCTAATAAGGAGGAGGATAAGAGGATAAGAGGATAAGATGGGATAAGATGGGCATGTATTATTTTTGGGACATGAAGAAGTCCTGTCACCATTATAACTTGACTAAAAGCAGATATGGGCGTTATTGGGCGTGAACAAGCAGGATGCACAGATTGGGATATAATGGTGGCAGATGGACTGAGGGAAATAACTTCATTTGCATGTGGGATGGACTCATATGTTGTATGTGTATAAATCAGAGCCAGAGCTCTGGGAAAGTGTGTGTTCCGCGGACCATCTAGGCTTCTGATATGTTTGTATTAAAAGCCTACATTGAATTCACAAGTTCTTGTAAGTGTTATATTTTGTAACGATCCTCCACGACAATCCCTCTGGAACTTTCATTGCGCACACCTGGCCCCTATTCCCACTGATTGCATTTGTATATATGTGCCCTTTGTTCACCATGGTGCTGTCGATTATTGTTACTATGTCCGTTGGTGTGTGTGAGTACCTGTGCTGTGTGTTTTGGGCTTTCGTACCCTTAGGGATTGCGCAGATGATTACGGGTCTCGTCCCGTGTGCTAATCATCGTGCGTGTGTGTATTTATTCAAGGTACTTCTCGCTCTTTTGTTTGGGTGTCAACCCTGTGTTTCTGTTACGTGTTTGTTTGGGTTTCAACCCTGTGTTTCTGTTACGTGTTTGTTTGGGTTTCAACCCTGTGTTTCTGTTACGTGTTTGTTTGGGTTTCAACCCTGTGTTTCTGTTACGTGTTTGTTTGGGTTTCAACCCTGTGTTTCTGTTACGTGTTTGTTTGGGTTTCAACCCTGTGTTTCTGTTACGTGTTTGTTTGGGTTTCAACCCTGTGTTTCTGTTACGTGTTTGTTTGGGTTTCAACCCTGTGTTTCTGTTACGTGTTTGTTTGGGTTTCAACCCTGTGTTTCTGTTACGTGTTTGTTTGGTCTTCGTCCCCGTGCCTTTACGCGGCACTCCGTAATTGGGTGGAATAAAAAAAACTATTACGCATTCTTGCGCCTGTCTCTCGAATAATTCATGCCAACGTGACAAGAAGGATAGTCAGTGGACATTCTGAACTTTGTTGGAGGTCAGTATGTCACATGACCAAGGAGCTATTGAGGTTTGAAAAATGTTTGTAAAAATGTGTGAGATGAAAATGGACAATCTAAAGCGGGTGCGATGTGTAGGGCCACTGACTGTACATTCTGAACCTTGTTTGAAATCAGCAGGTCACATGACCAAGGAGCTATTGAAATACAAAAATGTAAATAAATAACTTAACATAGTGTGAGATGTAAATCGACAAAAAAAAAGGTGTGTGCAATGCTTTGCTATGCCGTCGGGTTAGCTATAACCAGTTTGGAATGTTTTAGGAGTAATGGTTAAAGAGCTATTGAAATTTGAAAAATTTGATTTGTCACTATGTTGACGGTCCCTAACTGCTGTTGGTAGACATAAGGGAAACTACAGGTGAATATCCAACCTGAATCTGTCTTTACCTCGGTGGTGGGCGTCAGACAGAAATCCAGAGGGTGTGGGCAGGTGCCATATGAAAAGTTGCGTGCTGGAGCAGGATGAATAAATCGGTTCTGTGCAGCTGTAGCTCCAGTCCTGCTACAGTTATACCTCATCAATCTGCATTTGGGACAAGTCAATACCACAGTATCGGTGAGTGATGATGAGACTAAGATTTTTCACATTAGGGTACTTGGGGGTAACTAGCTGCCCCTAACAACAATGTCTAATTGCTGGCACAAAAAAAGCAATGTTTAGGAAAATAAAGTGTATCTGGATGAAGGTCATGCTTTGGTGAATAAACTATAAAGGGACATAAATGGCTATTAAATCCATTTAATCAGTGTTATTTACAAATTCTTAAGTAAGTAATACTTAAAATCTAAGTCTAGTTGTCATATTTTAATTATTGAAATCAAATTTGGGGGATAAATGGTGTTTCACATGTCACTATTAATATCTGCACTATGAGGAGATTTGATGTCAAGTCCCTCTTTTTAACTCACAGGCACATTAATTTTCTTTGTTCTTTCTTTGTTGTTCCTTTTCCTTACAATCCATTATGTACAATTGCACTAAATATCTATTTGAATAATGCAAGATTTTAAATCCCAGCAGCCTTCAAAATGACAATCAGGAGCAAAAGGTTTTCAATAGTTGTTTTTAATTCATAAAAAAATATATTCATTGCAATATGATATTGGAATGGAATATAACTAATAGCATTAAATAACATTGGAATATAACATTTAATAACAAAAAAACATAACTAATTCAGTGTAACATTGATGTTGCATCTCTTATGCTCTGCTATTGCACAATTCTAATTTGTACCTAGGTCACACATTAAGCTATCCCCAGTACAATTGGAGCACAACTCATGAGACCACCTCCTGCACTGCTGACATCTAATCCAGTCCCGTGACTGAAAACAGCTCCTCACAGAAAATACATCCCGCATCCCTTTCTTTGGTGGCTGATGTGGCTTGTTGTGCTGCAACAACCTTCTTTGGTGGCTGATGTGGCTTGTTGTGCTGCAACAACCTTCTTTGGTGGCTGATGTGGCTTGTTGTGCTGCAACAACCTTCTTTGGTGGCTGATGTGGCTTGTTGTGCTGCAACAACCTTCTTTGGTGGCTGATGTGGCTTGTTGTGCTGCAACAACCTTCTTTGGTGGCTGATGTGGCTTGTTGTGCTGCAACAACCTTCTTTGGTGGCTGATGTGGCTTGTTGTGCTGCAACAACCTTCTTTGGTGGCTGATGTGGCTTGTTGTGCTGCAACAACCTTCTTTGGTGGCTGATGTGGCTTGTTGTGCTGCAACAACCTTCTTTGGTGGCTGATGTGGCTTGTTGTGCTGCAACAACCTTCTTTGGTGGCTGATGTGGCTTGTTGTGCTGCAACAACCTTCTTTGGTGGCTGATGTGGCTTGTTGTGCTGCAACAACCTTCTTTGGTGGCTGATGTGGCTTGTTGTGCTGCAACAACCTTCTTTGGTGGCTGATGTGGCTTGTTGTGCTGCAACAACCTTCTTTGGTGGCTGATGTGGCTTGTTGTGCTGCAACAACCTTCTTTGGTGGCTGATGTGGCTTGTTGTGCTGCAACAACCTTCTTTGGTGGCTGATGTGGCTTGTTGTGCTGCAACAACCTTCTTTGGTGGCTGATGTGGCTTGTTGTGCTGCAACAACCTTCTTTGGTGGCTGATGTGGCTTGTTGTGCTGCAACAACCTTCTTTGGTGGCTGATGTGGCTTGTTGTGCTGCAACAACCTTCTTTGGTGGCTGATGTGGCTTGTTGTGCTGCAACAACCTTCTTTGGTGGCTGATGTGGCTTGTTGTGCTGCAACAACCTTCTTTGGTGGCTGATGTGGCTTGTTGTGCTGCAACAACCTTCTTTGGTGGCTGATGTGGCTTGTTGTGCTGCAACAACCTTCTTTGGTGGCTGATGTGGCTTGTTGTGCTGCAACAACCTTCTTTGGTGGCTGATGTGGCTTGTTGTGCTGCAACAACCTTCTTTGGTGGCTGATGTGGCTTGTTGTGCTGCAACAACCTTCTTTGAGACAACTTTTATTTGAAGAACCTGCACCATTTTCTTTCTCTCTCTCTCTTCTTGTTGATGTTTCTGTCGAGCCTTTTCCTCCAGCAACCTTTTGTAAGGTGAGGCTGTCAGTACAGCTGCAGACTCTGCCTTCCTCTTCCTCGGCCTCGACTCCTGGAGCCTCGACCTCAGGGACAGCTCCAATAGAACTGCTGCAGCTGTTGGTTGTTGGTTTAAGCAAAAACAAACAAACAACAAGAACACATGAGTATTGGTACAATAAACACTTCTAACAGACTTTTTCATTTTCTTACCAACATTTGGACACGGGTATGCTGCAGGGTGGAGGTTGTGGCGGAGATAAATGTGGTCGAGGTAGAGGTTTTGGCATTAGAGCTAGTGGAGGTAGAGCTAGTGATGGTGCCGGTAGAGGTGGCGGCGGTAGAGCTGGTGGCCGTATCGGTAGAGGTGGCAGTAGAGCACTGTGGATGAATGAATTCGTTGCATTGAAAATAAACAACGGGGATCACGTGACCCTTGAACGAGATGGCCGCATGAACTAAGAGCTGCGCACAAATAGTTTCCAATTCCTAATCTTACCTCCACTTCAAGTTTAAACTCTTTTAGCTTTAGTTAAAAAGTCATGGCGGCGACAAAAGGCGACATTACAGTTAACATTTTTACCCGGACTCGGGCATTAGCGACTGAAAAGGCCTCCAAGAAGCAGCTAGCTTCAGAAAAAGCTAGCGCCATTAGCAAAGAGCAAGAGGACCCGTTCCCCCCCGAGGCCCAACGAATGCCAACCCCACACTCTGTCGAAGACATTCTTTCTGAGTTGAGATCCCAACGTACAGAACTCAGCATTAAATTAGATGCCATTAACTCTCAGCTCAGTGCGATAGGGGGCAAGGTGACAATCCTGGAAAATGCTTTGTCTGACATCAACAACAAGATAACCATAAACGCGGGGCACCTGGACGAGGCAGAGGGGCGAATCCTATTCATGGAAAACTTATTGACAGACGCCATGGAAACAATAGCATATGCTAAAAAGAAAATAGAGCATCTGGAAGAGAAAACATAGGACCTGGAAAACAGGGGGTGAAGGAATAATTGTGTTCTATTAAATCTGGGCGAAAAAAAAAAAAGGGAAACATGCCACTGATCCGCTACCTGCAAGACAAACTTCCCGAGTGGCTCCACCTGTCCACCGACAGGCCCATAGAACTCGAGAGAGCTCACCGAGCACTGAGGCCCCCACCAGCAGCCAGACAACCACCGCGCCCAATCACCATACGTTTCCTGAGATTCACCGACAAGGAACGAGTCCTACAGGCAGCGAAAATCAACACCGTTAGTGGGAAATGCCAAACTCACTTTACACCAGGACCTGTCAGCTGGAATACGGCGAAAGCGCCAAGAGTTTGACGAAGTGAAGAAATACTCCATTGACCGAGGCATCTTTAGGGGATTTAAATACCCAAACGAGCTCAGGATTCTTCACCAAGGAGCCCTGCGACACTTCAAAACTCCCAAAGAGGCAAATAGTTTTTTGAAAGACAATCCTGGTCAATGGGAAATGGACCAATGACTAAATACGACTACTGTTATTACTAGAGGTAAGACAACATATAGCCGATATCCAAAGACCCACCCGCCCCGCTAAATGTCATTATAGCCGTCTAATCTATATTTATTTTCCTTTAGCTGAGAGGGATAGGCTCTATAGCCTAACCTCGGCCTACTAATGTTTCAGCCTACTTTTATTTCCCTTTTTTTCCGTTGCTATTATTACTTGTGGTTCCCTATGTCCTTTGGGGGAGGTATATGTAGGCTGGGCTATTGATTTTATTTTCTCCCTCTTTTAATGTGGTCTGGACGGGGGCTGCGTTGTCACTTACTCAATGCGGAGCGGAGAGGATGAGGCATTTCTTTGGTGGGGAGGGGGAGACGTTGTGCGTTACTAACTGTTCCCGTTTTTTGGGGGGGTAGGGTTCGGAACACAGAATTGAGACTGAGCGGGGGGGTATTAGATCCAACGGGATATGTCGAGTTGTTTGGGAACTCGGCTGGGGTGTTCAGAGATTGTTATTTTATGTACACCATTTATTTCCCTTTTATGTGAACGCAGATATAACTATTATCCACCTTTACCCAGAGATGACTTGCACTAAAGTTCAATTACTGTTCGATGACGATGACTAGTACCTTAAATCTATTGACATGGAACTGCCATGGTCTAGGGCATGCAATAAAACGGAAAAAGATACTATGTGCTCTAAAAAAGGAAAAAGCAGACATTGCGCTATTACAAGAGACACGCCTCTGTGATGCTGAACATGCCAAACTCTGCAGAGCTTGGGTGGGACAGGTGTATTTCTCATCTTTCAAATCAAACCGTAGAGGTACAGCCATACTTATCCATACGAATGTTCCATTCATAATTGACAAATACATATCTGATCCGGAGGGGAGATTTATTTTGATAACTGGGTCACTGTGTGGACAACCAATTACTATCTTAAACATATACGCCCCTAACACAGATACTCCTGCTTTCATGTCAAAAATGATAACCCTGTTCAATGATCATTGTGTTTCCTTCGGCGTGGTGGCCGGAGATTTTAATTGTACCCTTAACCCAACACTAGACAAATCATCTCAAATCCCCACCACAAATCCTAGATCTGCAAAGATGTTGAACTCTCTTACTAAAGAGATGGGACTGATAGATATCTGGAGAGAGACTAATAGCTCATCTGTGGACTATACATACTACTCTAATGTCCATAACACCTACTCCCGTATAGATTACATTTTTATCCCAAAGAGTTTCATAAATTCAGCCACGTGTACAATCGGACCCATAGCACTTTCAGATCACGCCTTTGTCCACCTCCGCTTTGACCTCTGCAAAAACATCCCGAGGTCAAAGAGCTGGAAATTCAACACCTCCATGTTATCAAACGAAGCGTTCCATACATTGGTAACTACATAGATAGACAACTACACACAAGACAACAAAGATTCTCCTGTTTCTCCGGCCACAATGTGGGATGCTGCCAATGCCACACTAAGAGGTAATCTAATTGTATATGCTTCCTCTAAGAAAAAAGCAATGGAAGCACACAGGCTAGATCTTGAGAGGGAGCTAGAAAGCTGTGAAAGAGTACATAAACAATCCCCAGACAGCACCTCCTGGAGTCAACTTAAAGCAGCCAAAGTCAAACTGAATTTGGACTACACTCGGGAGATAAAAAAAAAAAGTTTTCTTTACTAAACAGAAATACCATGAGTATAGCAATAGGCCCAGTAGATTGCTTGCTTACCAATTAAAAAAAGAGCAGTCAGAGCGTACAATCATGGCTATCCGAACAGCAGAGGACGAGGTCACATATGACCCCAAAAAGGTCAATTTAACTTTTCATGATTTTTACTGCAAACTATATACAGTACCTTCTGAGAGAAAACACACGGAGGCAGAACTCCACTCCTTCCTAGAGGGAATCTCCCTACCTAAACTATCAGATACTGACCAAGAAGATCTCAACTCCCCCTTCACTCCTGAGGAGATCCTGGAGGCAATTACCTCCATGCCACCTAACAAGTCCCCAGGCCCAGATGGATTCCCCAGAGAGTGCTACAAAGCTTTTTGGCCCCAGCTTAGCCCTATTTTCATGCCAATGCTGGATGATTTTTGCAAAAACAGAGTTCTCCCAGGCTCAATGCACACAGCTCACATTAGTGTTGCTAAAAAAAGACAAGGACCCTCTATCCTGCTCGTCCTTCCGGCCCATAAGCTTGTTGGATTACGACTACAAAATAATTACCAAATTGCTCGCCAAAAGACTAAAACACTCTTCTTCCCAAAATAATAAAAGCAGACCAAACTGGATTTATTAGAGACATATACTCTTCTGATAACATTCGCCGTCTTTTTGATATTATTGATCAAGTAAACGCACAGAAGACCCCTGTCCTGCTGGCTTCACTGGATGCTGAGAAGGTGTTCGACAGGATGGAGTGGAGCTTTCTGTTCTCAGTCTTAGAAAAGTTAAATATGGGCCTAAACTATATTAAATTGACCAAATCACTATACTCTCATCCAAATGCCATGGTGACTACAAACAGACTGAATCCTGACAGATTCGCTTTGGGACGGGGCACAAGACAAGGGTGCTTGCTGTCCCCCCTGCTCTACTTGTTGGGGACGGAGCCGCTGGCAGAGTTGATAAGGAGCAATCCAAGTATTACGGGTGTTTCTGCAGGCGGCCTGCAGCACAAGATTTCGCTTTACGCGGATGATGTCTTGCTCTACATATCCAACCCTGAGAAATCCCTCCCTCCCATTTGAGACACAATTGCTCAGTATGGCAAATTTTCAGGTTATAAGATACATTTTAACAAATCCACTGTCCTCTCAATCTTACACTCACCAGCTCTATGAAGACATTCCAATGGAAGACACAGGTCTGAATAGCCTTTTCAAGGAAAACTATCTTTCCCTCCTGGATCGAATCAAGAACGATCTCCAAACCTGGATCTCCCTCCCAATTAGCTTAGTAGGAAGAATTCATGTCATTCGAATGAACATCCTCCCTAGACTGAACTATTTATTTCAGATGCTCCCATGCATCTCCCAGTTTCCTTTTTCAAAACAACTAACCAAAGCATCACCAAATTTATATGGGGCAATAAAAAACCTAGGATCAGGGTCTCCACTCTATCGAAACCTGAATCTAAGGGTGGTCTTGCCCTTCCCTCCCTTCAATTGTACTACTGGTCTGCCCAAATCCGCAACATGCTAACATGGATCACAAACAGACAAGAGTCAACATCGATTCAGATCGAAGCCTAATCCTGTGGTTCATTGCCACTAAGCTAAATTATATTCATTAATAACTTTAGTGAAGTGGGCAACATAGCCAAAACCTTTGTGATTTACAGCACCCTACTAGCGTGGAGGGACTGTAAGAAATACCTGGGCATTTCCTCCCAAATATGTTCTCACTCGCCCATAGTAGGCAACCTAGACTTGCCAAAAGTCCTGAAGGATGCCAACTTTAATCTTTGGCATACTCTAGGAATCAGCACCTTTTCAGACCTATTTCATCAGAAAACCACTACACTGAAATCCTATCAAGAGCTCTGCAGTGAATTCAATGTGCCAAGATCCCATTTTTTTTTTTTTTTTAATATCTTCAAATTAGACATGTCATTTCTTAATTTACTTCCAAGAGGAGGTTTAGAACTCAGTTGAATGAAGTTGAAACCCTTCTTGTCACAATCCATTAAAGGCAAAATATATTATATCTATAGACTCCTTTCTGATAAAGGAGGCTCCTCCTTTACTCCTTTGAAAATAATCTGGGAAAAGGACCTTGGTCTGACTATCAGTGATGAGTTATGGGCGGAGGTTTGCGACAGGGTATACTGCTCCTCTACTAATGTAAAAATGAAAGAATCTAATTACAATTTTTTTTACAAATTATATTACACTCCTTTGAGACTCCATAGAATGAAAACGGACATCTCTCCTAACTGTAAAATATGTACCTCTGAAAGTGGAACCTATATGCATGTATTTTGGAACTGTAGAAAGATTGCCAGATTTTGGCAATCTATACATACTGCTGCACAGAAAATACTAGAGGTACAGTTTGATATGACCCCGTTTATCTATCTTCTTAATGCCCAGCAGGACTTTGTTCTTGATCCTGACAGAGAACATTTCCTTATGACTATTACATACTTTGCTAAGAAATGTATTATTCTATTGTGGGCCTCTAATACCCCTCCTACATTTAAAATGTGGATTGACCAGATTGTTGACTTTCTCCCTCTTGAAAAGCTCACTTATGACCTCCGCAAGAGACAGCCCAAGTTTGATAGACTCTGGTCTCCACTACTCAACTATATTTCAAATTGGACAGAGTGAATGGGGTGATTAGGGAAATGAGCAGATACATGTTGTGTAAGGTGCTGTAAAATCTAAAAACTACTTATTTGCTCGTCGTCTCAGCGAAGGCTGGAAATAGCTAATAAGAACCTTGATATTACTGCTGCAAGTTTTATATATATATATTTATTTTAAATATATAATTATATATTTAAAAATAAAAATGTATTATTATTATTATTTTATATATATTATTATTTTGTATTTCTGTCTTTTAAAAGTCTATCACATCTGTGAATGTGGAATGTGTTTTGTTGGTTGATTGAAAAACAAGAAAACTTAACTTAATTTAATAAAACTTTAAATTGAAAAAAATAAAATAAACAACAAAAATAATACATTGGTGTTAGTACAATAAACACTTTCTACCAAGTACATGCTGCTTCTGCAACGTTTCGTTAATTTTGATTACTTTTTCTTACCGGCAATGGGCCACTCTATAACCTCAGCGGACACGAAGTCTGCTTCTGTGAAGATGTCCTTCTCCAAAGGCTACAGCCCACTGGCCCGGAAGCCCCCCACTCCTCTCTCCACACTGGCCAACTTGTTATTGGCCTTTGCGAAGAGGCCAGACATTTGGTATATACCTATCGTTTTCCCAGGATGGGTCGTCATACACTGCTGCCCTGTTGTAAAAGGCCTTCAGACCCTTGAAGACGTTACGGTCTAATGGCTGCATCTTGTGGCTGCAGTGGGGTGGCAGAGTGATGAGAATCACACCCTGGCTTCTTGCCGTCAGAATAGCCTCCAGGGTCTAATGGGAGGGGTGCCCATCGGGGTTCCTCAGGGATGCAACCAAAACTATGGGTGAAGTGGTGGAGCCAGACGACAAAGATGGTCCTGTCGACCCAGCCTGAGTCCCTCACCCTTCCAATGGACCCTGGACGTGCTCCAACCAGCAGCTGTTCTTTCATCCTCTTCCGGGGGAAGATGAAGAGGGGCGGTACGTACTGCCCCGCTGCACTGATAGCACAAATTACTGTGACTGTGAAGCCCCTCTCTGTGCTGGTCATCCGTGCAACCTGGTTCTCCCTGGGTGGCCACCACAGGCAACGGTTTCTGGACACTTTGTATTCACATCTCATCCATGTTCCCAATCCTCATTGGCGAAATGTCCCTGACGCTGTTTAAAATGTCCTCATAGGCCGGAAAAAACTGGTCAACCTTAAGCTCATTAAAGCCCACGGCCCTCAGAAGACCGGTTGCTTACAGTACTCGAACTGATAGTTGAGAGTTGCGCTTCATGAAGCCACTGCACCAATCAAGCCCTGCATACCCCGTTCCTTTGCTGAACCTGTGCTTGATTCCCAACCTCTCTGTCAGATGGAAGGCGAGTCTTCTCACGTCCCATGATGTTAGGCCAAATAGGGCTCTTTCCATTTGTTGAATGTGGTTGACAAGGTCACTTTCATGCGTGGAAGAGAAGGCTGGCACCCCACCCATTTGCCTGAAGCCTGGGTTTTTCTCCTCCTTTCCTCTGTGGTGCTGTAGGGTTCTTGGTGGAATGTTGAGCACCCTGGCAGCCCCCTTTAAGGTCTGCCAATTTTCTACTGCCTTCAGGGCATGTTGTATCACCTCAGAGCCATAGCTTCCACAGTCTGTTTTCTTCTTGTAAATTCTCATCTGCAAATAAATATTTTAGGAACTGTAAGGAACTGACGCCTAATCTAACAGATGGCCCCTAACCCTAACTACCCCACACAGCACCCAAGGGGCCAGTTACCCCCTAGTAGAGGGGGGCGAGTTGCTCCCAACACACTCATCCAACATATTACTACTTCACTCAAAAATGATCTAAATTTTTCTGGCTAAACAAGTTGATTATTAAAATTAAGGCTTCCCTAATTGTATAGTTTACAATTGGCTCATTCATCCCCCTCCTCTCCCCTGTAACTATTCCCCAGGTCGTTGCTGCAAATGAGAACGTGTTCTCAGTCAACTTACATGGTAAAATAACAAATAAAATAAATAATAAAAATATATACAGTTGAAGTAGGAAGTTTACATACACCTTAGCCAAATACATTTAAACTCAGTTTTTCACAATTCCTGATTTAATCCGAGTAAACATTCCCTGTCTTAGGTCAGTTAGGGTCACCACTTTATTTTAAGAATGTGAAATGTCAGAATAATAGTAGAGAGAATGATTTGTTTCAGCTTCACATTCCCAGGGGGTCAGAAGTTTACATACACTCAATTAGTATTTGGTAGAACTGCATTTAAATTGTTTAACTTGGGCCAAACGTTTCAGGTAGCCTTCCACAAGCTTCCCACAATAAGTTGGGTGAATTTTGGCCCTTTCCTCCTGACAGAGCTGGTGTACCTGACTCAGGTTTGTAGGCCTCGTTTTTTTTCAGTTCTGCCCACAAATTTTCTATATGATTGAGGTCAGGGTATGTGATGGCCACGCCAATACCTCAACTTTGTTGTCCTTAAGCCATTTTGCCACAACTTTGGAAGTATTGTTTGGGGTCATTGTCCATTTGGAAGACCCATTTGCGACCAAGCTTTAACTTCCTGACTGATGTCTTGAGATGTTGCTTCAATATATCCAGGTTATTTTCCTCCCTCATAAGCCATCTATTTTGTGAAGTGCAAACCCTCCGGCAGCAATCCATCCCCACAACATGATGCTGCCACACCTATGCTTCACGGTTGGGATGGTGTTCTTCAGCTTGCAAGCCTCCCCCTTTTTCCTCCAAACATAATGATGGTCATTATGGCCAAACTGTTCTATTTTTGTTTCATAAGACCAGAGGACATTGCTCCCAAAATTACAATCTTTGTCCCCATGTGCAGTTGCAAATGGTAGTCTGGCTTTTTTCTGGCGATTTTGGAGCAGTGGCTTCATCCTTGCTGAGCGGCCTTTCAGGTTATGTCGATATAGGACTCGTTTTACTGTGGATATAGATACCTGTTGTACCTGTTTCCTCCATCATCTTCACAAGGTCCTTTGCTGTTGTTCGGGGATTGATTTGCACTTTTCGCACCACAGTACCTTCATCTCTTGGAGACAGAACGGGTCTCCTTCCTGAGCGGTATGACGGCTGCGTGGTCCCATGGTGTTTATACTTGCATACTGTTCTTTGTACAGATGAACGTGGTACCTTCAGGAGTTTGGAAATTGCTCCTTCAGGAGTTTGGAAATGTCAAGCAAAGAGGCACTGAGTGTAAAGGTAGGCCTTGAAATACATCCACAGGTACACCTCCAATTGACTCAGATGATGTCAATTAGCCTTTCAGAAGCTTCTAAAGCCATGACATAATTTTCTGGAATTTACCAAGCTGTTTAAAGGCACAGTCAACTTAGTGTATGTTAACTTCTGACCCACTGGAATTGTGATAAGTGAAATAATCTGTCTGTAAACAATTGTTGGAAAAATGATTTGTGTCATGCACAAAGTAGATGTCCTAACCAACTTGCCAAAACTATAGTTTGTTTACAAGAAATTTGTGGAGTGGTTGAAAAACGAGTTAAGGACTTCAACCTAAGTGTATGTAAACTTCCGACTTCAACTGTATATATACAGTATATTTATATATATATTTTTTAAATATAAAAAATTATATGAAAAATTTATCAACTTACCACAAAATTATTTTGTAGAAATATATCCAAAAGTTGTGATGACACAGATTACATTTTTGGTTGAGCAAGAGCAGTGGCAGCCAGGTAAAGTGTTGGGGAAATAATTTGGTGGCATCTTGTGGTCTTAATGTGAATTACAGGAGGGAGGGGGCAGCTACCCCAGGGGGCTAGTTACCCCCCTAGTACCCGAAAATGTGAAATGATTACAAAGTTAAAGAAACCACACAACTCTATGAACAATGACTATTTTTTTCAATTTCCATGGCAAATTTTACAAAAACATATTTAGGTTCACTTGAAGAACAGTGCAGATGCAAAGATGGGTAACAGGATGACACTTTGTTGTTTTAGTGCCATCATTCTGTTACCAAACTTTGCATCTGCACTGTTCTAAAAAAAATGAATGTGTAATACATTTTAAAGTGAAATATCGGAGTCTCAGCATTATTACCATGAAATTGCCCAACACGTCAATTGAGATTCATGAACCATGGCGAGCTGTGATTTCTGTAGAACACAACCCCATTACGGCATTGACAGCAACTGTAACCTAGAACCACATGTCTAGCTGTGATGCTGATTTTCATTCACCCATTGATTTCTGATATTAAAGTTATGATGTATGTGGACAAAAGGAAGAGTAGCTGCTGCTTTTGCCGCGACTAATGCGGATCCTAATAAATACCCCTAAATACCAAATATTGCAACGCTAGCTTCTATGAGGCCACTAGCTTCTATGATGGTATCATTTTATTTAGACAGCGAAAGGCACACTTTAATAGGCTGAGCTGAGCTCAGAGAATATCTGAGAAAGAAAGGATTTTGACAGGTCTGGATAAACACATTCCGATGGGACTCTGCTGAGAAAACAAGAGTCCTGTACTGTATACCACATTGTTGGCTCAAGCATTTAGGAGATTGAAGGGTTCTCCAGCTGCTAGTCCTTCAGTCAAGCCAAATACTGTATATAACCCATGTATCCATATTCATCAGACTGCATACTGTGCTTAACTTCATGTGCGTACAACCTTGTCCTTGAGAAAAAGTACAAAAATATGCATCACAATTAGTCTAAAAGATAAAAACTATATAAAAATGAATACATAATAGGTAATTCACAAGAGCTATAACAAAACAAGGGCACAGGCAGTATTACAAAGTATTGTATTGACTTCACTATGAATCAACTGAGCCAGCCAGTACATTCTGACACAGATGTACCAGAGACAGTTAGTTCTAACTCTTCTCTGTAGGGGTCCCCCCCTACATAGTCTCCTCTCTCCTCCTCTCCTTTCCTTTCCTCTCCACTGTCCCCAAACCCCTCATAAACCCATTAGAAGCTCTTCCCATTGGACGTCCCCATTAGCAAAACACACACACACACACACACACACACACACACACACACACACACACACACACACACACACACACACACACACACACACACACACACAGAGAGCCTGATTTCCCCACTCTCTCTCCTGTCCAAATTATGCGCTGCTGCTGCTCAATTCCACAGAGTCCCACTTTATCTGCCTTCAACTACAATTAGAAGGCTTCCGCATGGGTGGAGGGGGACTGTATGGCTCAGTTGGTATAGCGTGGTGCTTGCATCACCAGGATTGTGGGTTCAATTCCCGGGGCCACCCATACGTAAAATGTATGCACACGTGACTGGATAAATGCATCTGCTATATGGCATTCAGCATATTATTATATTCTATACTACTGGGAGTCAGAGTCTAACCTCACTCTTACCTTCCCCCATTCATGTGCTCTTCTGTCGTCCCCTAACCAACCGCTGAAGTCCTTTGTAGTGCTCATTAGGAGTATGTTTAGTCCAGCATGTTGCTTTAATCTAATCATCCTTCCTTCTCTGAACGTTTCACGGCTCTTCATTCTCTGTGAGAGTCCTTGATGGGTCTCTCCCTCAGTCTCTCCTGGGATGGGATTACATTTTACTCATTTAGCAGACACTCTTATCCAGAGTGATTTAGAGGAGCAATTATGGTTAAGTGCCTTGCTCAAGGGCACATCAAGGGATTTAAAAGAGCAACCTTTTGGTTACCGGCCCAATGCTCTTAACCACGAGGCTACCTGCCGCCATGGGATCACAGCGAGATTTGTCAATAATAGCAGCACGGAATGGGATGGTGACAGGGTATATGTTTCCTCTGACAGCTGCTAGTTAGGGAAGGAGACCTGCGGATTTCTGGAGTAGGGGGTCAGGGATGGGCATTTTCCTTGGGCCCAGCATGGATCCTTGTGGCACACCACAGGTAGTTAACAAAGGTGATGGATGATCAAACTGTCAGTCGCTGAGTCCTTCAAGGCCCTGTGTTTTCCTGATCACTACAGTGATAATGTACGTTGTTGAAGGATACAAGTAGAGAATTTAACTAATTATATAGCCTTTCTCCCTTCGTGGTGACTGAAGAATGGTGAAATATGAGATATTTTCACACAATAAAGTGAGGTATGCAAACAAGTTGGGGAGGGAGATGTTTACTCAAAGACACACCCAGCCAGGAGACATTTGGGGCCAATTTCCTGTCTTTCCCTGACAGCACTGTTTGTGGACAGGCAACCTCCCCTGGCCAGCAAAATAGTTTTTTTTCTGTTTGTAAATAAACACAAACAGCTTTTTGGGGATTTCAAATGTCATTTGGGGAGTGTTGCCTGGCGATTACCCCCCTCCCCCCCGGCAGTGGGAGCCGTGGAAACGGCTGTGCGTGTGACGGGCATAGCTTGTAATGCACCTGGCACACACAACCTGCTCAGGCTGCCTGACGGTAACTAAGAGAGACGGCAGGCCATTTAAAATGTCCCCAAACCCTGGGCGGTTAGACTATCACTATGCATTTGGTCGGGACATGTGAAATCACAGTGACCTATAAATGCAACTGATCAGGGAGGGATGGAGGGATAAAGGGGAATGAGAGGAAATCGTGCCCTACTTATCAAAATCAAATCAAAGTTTATTTGTCACGTGCGCCGAATACAAGTGAAATGTGCACCTTACAGTGAAATGCTTACTTACAGGCTCTAACCAAT
Source organism: Oncorhynchus mykiss (assembly GCF_057628025.1). NCBI lineage: Eukaryota > Metazoa > Chordata > Actinopteri > Salmoniformes > Salmonidae > Oncorhynchus > Oncorhynchus mykiss. The sequence goes on from NC_143041.1 coordinate 10,101,162, forward strand.
AGTGCGAAAGAAAAAGGTGTGTGTGTGTGTGTGTGTGTGTGTGTGTAAGTAAAGAAATAAAACAACAGTAAAAAGACATTTGAAAATAACAGTAGCAAGGCTTTATACAGACACTGGTTAGTCAGGCTTATTGAGGTAGTATGTACATGTGGGTATGGTTAAAATGGATGCAATCAAGGTAACGGAATGATATGACAACAGCCAGTGAAAGTGCAGGGCGCCAAATTCAAAGCAACAGAAATCTGTTGAAATTAAAATTCCTCAAACATACAGTACATGTCTCTTATACCGTTTTAAAGGTAATCTTGTTGTTAATCCTACCACAGTGTCCGGTTTCAAATATGCTTTACAGCGAAAGCACCACAAACGATTATGTTAGGTCACCACCAAGCCACAGCCATTTTTCCAGCCAAAGAAAAGGTCACAAAAAGCACAAATGGAGATAAGATTAATCACTAACCTTTGATGATGTTCATCAAATGACACTCATATGACTTCATGTTACACAATACATGTATGTTTTGTTTGACAAAGTTCATATTTATATAAAAAAATCTGAGTTTACATTGGCGCGTTACATTCACCAGTTCCAAAAACATCCAGTGATTTTGCATAGCCACATGGATTCAACAGAAATGCTCATCATAAATGTAGATGATAATACAAGTTATACACATGGAATTATAGATATACCTCTCCTTAATGCAACCGCTGTGTCAGATTTCAAAAACTTTACAGAAAAAGCAAACCATGCAATAATCTGAGATGGCGCTCAGAAAAATAATCAAATTAGCCGCAATGTTGGAGTCAACAGAAACCAGAAATTACATGATAAATATTCCCTTACCTTTGATGAACTTCATCAGAATGCACTCCCAGGAATCCTAGTTCCACAATAAATGCTTGATTTGTTCGATAATGTCCGTTATTTATGTCCAAGTAGCTACTTTTGTTAGCGCGTTAGGTATACAAATCCAAATGCTCGTGCAGGTCGAGCATTACTTCGGACAAAAACTTCAAAAAGTTATATTACAGGTCGAAGAAACATTTCAAACTAAGTATAGAATCAATCATTAGGATGTTTTAATCATAAATCTTCAATAAAGTTCCAACCGGAGAATTCCTTTGTGTCTAGAGGAGCATCATGTGGAATGCGCATGACCAGGAAATGGCTCTCTGCCAGTAACCTGACTCATTCAGCTCTTATTCAGGCCCACAACACAGTAGAAGCCTCATTCAAGTTTCTAAAGACGGTTGACATCTAGTGGAAGCCCTAGGAAGTGCAGCTTCATTCATATCCCAATGTGAATTCAATAGGGCCTGGGTTGAAAATCGACCAACCTCAGATTTCTCACTTCCTGTTTCTTTTCAGGTTTTTGCCTGCCATATGAGTTCTGTTATACTCACAGACATCATTCAAACAGTTTTAGAAACTTCAGAGTGTTTTCTTTCCAATACTAATAATGATATGCATATATTAGCAACTGAGACTGAAGGGCAGGCCGTTTACTCTGGACACCTTTCATCCAAGCTACTCAATACTGCCCCTGCAGCCATAAGAAGTTAAAGTGACTATGCATATATGATGAACAGAGAGTAGCAGTAGCGTAAAAGAGGGGTTGGTGGGTGGTGGGTGGTGGGACACAATGCAGATAGCTCGGTTAGACAATGTGCGGGAACACTGGTTGGTCGGGCCAATTGAGGTAGTATGTTCATGAATGCATAGTTAAAGTGACTATAAATATAAGATAAACAGAGAGTAGCAGCAGCGTAAAAGAGGGGTTGGGGGGAACACAATGCAAATAACCATTTGGTTACCTGTTCAGGAGTCTTATGGTTTGGGGATAAAAACTGTTGAGAAGCCTTTTTGTCACGACTCCAACACGACTCCAAGACTTGGCACTCCGATACCGCTTGCCATGCAGTAGTAGAGAGAACAGTCTATGACTGGGTGGCTGGGGACAATTTTCAGGGCCTTCCTCTGACACCGCCTGGTGTAGAGGTCCTAGATGGCAGGCAGCTTTGCCCCAGTGATGTACTGGGCCTTACGCACTACCCTCTGAAGTGCCTTGCGGTCAGAGGCTGAGCAATTGCTGTACCAGGCAGTGATGCAACCGGTCAGGATGCTCTCGATGTTGCAGCTGTAGAACCTTTGGAGGATCTCAGGACCCATGCCAAATCTTTTTAGTTTCCTTAGGGGGAATAGGCTTTGTCGTGCCCTCTTCATGACTGTCTTGGTGTGTTTGGACCATTCTAGTTTGTTGGTGATGTGGACACCAAGGAATTTGAAGCTCTCAACCTGCTCCACTACAGCCCTGTCGATGAGAATGGGGATGTGCTCGGTGCTCCTTTTCCTGTAGTCCACAATCATCTCCTTAGTCTTGGTTACGTTGAGGGATAGGTTGTTATTCTGGCATCACCCGGCCAGGTCTCTGACCTCCTCCCTATAGGCTGTCTCGTCGTTGTCGGTGATCAGGCCTACCACTGTTGTGTCGTCAGTAAACTTAATGATGGTGTTGGAGTCGTGCCTGGCCATGCAGTTGTGGGTGAACAGGGAGTACAGGAGGGGACTGAGCACGCAACCCTGGGGTGCTCCAGTGTTGAGGTTCAGCGTGGCAGATGTGTTGCTACCTACCCTGACCACCTGGGTGCGGCCAGTCAGGAAGTCCAGGATCCAGTTGCAGAGGGAGGTGTTTAGTCCCAGGTTCCTTAGCTTAGTGATGAGCTTTGAGGGTACTATGGTGTTGAACGCTGAGCTGTAGTCAATGAATAGCATTCTCACATAGGTGTTCCTTTTGCCCAGATGGGAAAGGGCAGTGTGGAGTGCAATAGAGATTGCATCATCTGTGGATCTGTTTGGGCGGTATGCAAATTGGAGTGGGTCTAGAGTTTCTGGGATAATGGTGTTGATGTGAGCCATGACCAGCCTTTCAAAGCACCTCATGGTTACAGACGTGAGTGCTACGGGTCTGTAGTCATTTAGGCAGGTTGCCTTTGTGTTCTTGGGCACAGGGACTATGGTGGTCTGCTTGAAGCATATTGGTATTACAGACTCAATCAGGAACATGTTGAAAATGTCAGTGAAGACACCTGCCTGTTGGTCAGCACATGCCCGGAGCACACGTCCTGGTAATCCATCTGGCCCCGCAGCCTTGTGAATGTTGACCTGTTTAAAGGTCTTACTCACGTCGGCTACGGAGAGTGTGATCACACAGTCGTCCGGAACAGCTGATGCTCTCATGCATGCCTCAGTGTTGCTTGCCTCGAAGCGAGCATAGAAGTGATTTAGCTCGTCTGGTAGTCACTGGGCAGCTCGCGGCTGTGCTTCCCTTTGTAGTCTGTAATAGTTTGCAAGCACTGCCACATCCGACGAGCGTCGAAACCGTTTCAATCTTAGCCCTGTATTGACGCTTTGCCTATTTGATGGTTTGTCGCAGGGCATAGGGGATTTCTTGTAAGATTTGAAAGCGGCAGCTCTACCCTTTAGCTCAGTGCAAATGTTGCCTGTAATTCATGGCTTCTGGTTGGGGAATGTACGTACAGTCACTGTGGGCACGACGTCCTCAATGCACTTAATGATAAAGCCAGTGACTGATCTGGTGTATTCCTCAATGTCATCGGAAGAAGCCCGGAACATGTTCCAGTCTGTGATAGCAATCCTGTAGTTTAGCATCTGCTTCATCTGACCACTTTTTTGTAGACTGAGTCACTGGTGCTTCCTGCTTTAATTTTTGCTTGTAAGCAGGAATCAGGAGGATAGAGTTGTGGTCGGATTTACCATTTGGAGGGAGAGTTTTGTACGCGTCTCTGTGTGTGGAGTACAGGTGATCTAGAATTTTTTCCCTCTGGTTGCACATTTAACATGTTGATAGAGATTTGGTAGAACTGATTTAAGTTTCCCTGCATTAAACTGTACAGTCATGGAAAATATGAGTTACTTACCGAGCACTCAGAGGATTGTGCAGGAGTGGAATGTGTTTAATGTATAAATGTATTCACATTATAGTGTTTGTCAGCAAAACGTACAGTACAAGGCAAATTGGAGGTCATTATTACTAAGCATGGACAAAAGGAGAGGAAGAGGGTAGCTCTGGGGTCATCTGTATGCACAGCATTTCTTATGTAAGCAGAAGTAAGATTTTTCCCTTGTCATTTAGCTAAATGTGCATTCTGCAAAATGTGAACAAACACTACAGAAAAATGCTACCTTTTTATATAGTCAGGATAAAATCATGTTCATGAGAACTATATTGGACACATATAGTATACATCCCAGAGAAGACAGACAGACAAGCCTGGTGACTTCTGCAGATGCACATCAGAGCCAAATATTCCACAGATCCACCCTTGGAAGGCAAAGCACCCCACAGTCCCTAATTGTCAGGCAAAGGTAGTAGGAAAGCAGCACGTTGGCGTGCAACAATATTATCTCTGCAGTGGGTCTAGCCTTCCGATTCCTCTTACCCTGTTATCAAGCTGGACATCAAACACTCACCAAGCTATAGCCGCTCACTTAATTACATTCACCACCAGCACCTGTTTCCCCGCTAATGCCTCTCAGGCATACAGAGAACACAGAGAACACCACTCAAACTTGTTCTCCTCTTTAAAACCACACAGGGAAGGATTGGGTTTTTCTGCATTTTTTCTTACATTGACAAATGGGAGTTTAGTTTTCCTTAAGGCCCTCTTGCTTTCTCCCAAGCCAGACTCAGATCTATTTGAGTAGATAAAACTCATCATTTTTCCAAGATCTACCATTTGTGAAAGATTTCCTAGAGGCAAATACTTCCCTCATATATTTTTGATAAAACATCACACAGATACAGTAGTGGGAGGGAGTCTACTGTTAAGTCCGCCGGTATCAAGATGCGGCTCATTCTTCTGCCTCTCATAGAGAACATTCTGTAATGATTCCAAACACTCTAACGTTCTCAAGAGTGCATGCATTTAATCAGAACAATCTCAGTGGGGAAGGGGAATCCATTAATCATTATATAACAGCCATATTCCATTCCCTTTATAGACCCATATAATATCAGAGACTTTCAAACTGATTTATCAGAATGTCAGTGCATCTGCATAGCTGCTGGGCATAAAACTGTTGTGGTCACACAACTGCAATGAAAACTATACTCGTCCACTCCCAGTTGTTGTTATGAATACAAACGATGGCATCATGTAGGGGACAGTGACACAAAAAGGATCCCATCATTGTCAAAGCATGACTGGACTGCTCTCTTCTATACAGTATGTCTACCATATGAATACAGGAAATATTCTCATGTTCACACCTGTTAAGGCTCAGGTGTCTTTCCTTTGAACTTTGTCTTACCTTGCATGGACCATGTCCCCACACAGCACCATGAACTTGGGCCTGCGGCACAGCTTGTTGACGGCCTCCACAGCCTGCTGGGTCAGTTGGACCTCTTCGGCCCACTCGTCCCCTCCCCTGTCACAGTCCCCCTCCCTCCTTTGCAGACCCAGCTGGAGGTCTACAAAGGATGAAGCAGGATGGACCTCTCCATTCCTTCTGCTCTTCTGGGAAGGTAGGGGAACAGGAGAACAGGGGAGAGTCATGCCAGAGTCGTTGAATAAAAGATACACTCAACATACGTTTTTTGACACCCAGTCTCTCCTCTGTTCGTGAAAGTAATGCCGGAGTTATAGTCCTAACAGCAGTATTCTTACAAAATGGTCCTGTAGACCCACAGGGGATTTTGTTCTAGCCCTTACTAATCAATTAATCATCAAGCCCTTGAATCGTTTAGTCTGGTAGGTTACTACTGTCTGTAACAAAAAGCCTACAACCCCTGTGGGTCCAGGGCCAGGAGTAGAGAACAACACTGATGTAACAGTTATTGCCATAGTCGTGTTTCCCCTCTCAATAAAGAAAAAGTTTAAATAATTGGGCCTAACAGAACTATGGATATTGATGTGTGCATGGCAAAGTGTTTTAAATAATCTGGACATTACACAACGTGCCCATAACCTACAATAATCTCACTCAAATATTAATTTAAAAAGGCATTTGTTTTCACAGAGATAGGCAGGCATGCTGCGCCGCTAGTGAGTAGCAGTCGGGAGGACCTAAGATGGATCTAACATTGTTTTTAATGGATTGCCCTTGTTGCATAAAAATGGCCAGCAGAAACAGACATCCGCTGTTTGTACAATGTGTTAAGAGGAAGGACAAACAAACTCTCTCTAGTCTGGTCTGCATCCCTCATTCTGTTCTAGAAGCTCAAAAAGCTACACGCTGTGTATACACACACACACACACACACACACACACACACACAATACAGTACAGCATACACTCTCTCTCTCACACATAGACACACACACACACATGGCCGTACACAGCAGGACTTCCTTTCTCATCAGAATCTTCAATGTTTAACAAGCAGCAAATGAGTGATGGTGAATCACAGTACTTGGAACAACAAGTCTTTGTATCTTCGTTTAGGAAATAATGGGTAACATTCCCTGCTTCTATGGTTAACAGTAAGGGCAATTCTGCTACATTTTGACCTCATATTCACTATCTCCAGCACCATACCAGTGTTTACATAATGTGACAATGGCACGTTTCTATGATCTGTTGTAAAAACTAAAAAATGCTTCTCTGTGACTTCACAGGGTAGAATTAAAAGTAAGGAAAACTGTGATTTTTAAAACGTGCAACAAGCTTCTAGCCAGAGGGGGGTCTTTTCTTGCTCCCCAAGTCACCACGAATGTCATACTTTGAAAATTACTGTTTTTAAAATATTGTATATTTTGATGATGTCAGCAGGTAAAACTTTTTTAATGTATATTCTTTCTACAAAAAGTATAAATATACCATTTTCATATATGTAGACACTGGTATTGTGCTGAAGATAATGAAAATGAAGTTGAAAAGAGTTGGAATTGCCTTAACATCAGATCTATTAAACACAACACCAATTACATGTCTTACTTGCAGGGTGTTTGGAGGGATCAAGGTTAAGGCAATGTAATGCCTGCTTCCAACTCCCACCCTCAAACACGTAGATCCCCTGAACGCAGCTCACATTCCAGACCACTTTCCGGCCCACACTCTCAAACACCTAGATACCCTGAACGCAGCTCCCTCTCCAGATCCCAATCACCTGAATTCTGATCACCTGTTCACACACCTGTATGTCATTATCACACACTATTTATTTCAGTTCTTTGCACCCCATCACTGTGAGGTATTGTTTGTTTTGTGACACATTGTGTTTGGAGTGATGAGTTTCCTGTGAGTTACTCTTCCTGTGTATGGTAGTTTTTGCCTGCCTCACTAACGACGCCTATTCCCTGCCTGTTCTTTAGCATATTGGATTTCCTGTTATCTACCTATTGCCTGATCTCCCAGACTACGTTACTAGCCTTTTCCGTTTTGGACCCCCTGTGCATGACCTTCTGCCTGCCCCTGGACCCAGCTACCTGCCTCCTCCTGTGGTCCTTTGCAATAAACACCTGCTGTGCCCTGCACTTGAAACCAGCTCTCGGTCTCCCTCGTGTTCATTACTGGCAAATACTAACTAATTTTGACATTACAATTTTCAGTCAAAGTTTATATCATTTTCACTGAAGACAGAAAGTTGCTTGGGTACTTTTCATAGGTTGAAAACTTCCCTGAACTTCTACAATTCAGCAAAATCCTTATGCTGTAAAGGTTTATGCTGCAATATATATATTTTTTTATTTTTACCTTTATTTAACCAGGCAAGTCAGTTAAGAACAAATTCTTATTTTCAATGACGGCCTGGGAACAGTGGGTTAACTGCCTGTTCAGGGGCAGAACGACAGATTTGTACCTTGTCAGCTCGGGGGTTTGAACTCGCAACCTTCCGGTTACTAGTCCAACTCTCTAACCACTAGGCTACCCTGCCGCCCCAATATAATGGAATATCCTGCATCAGCATATGGGCCTTAGTTCACTGATCTCTCCAGCACCAATTGGATATATGTGTTTCATCCCAACCCTAGATATGTAACAGGCTAAGCCCTCTCTTTTTTACTGCCTCATATGAGACAGACGCATGATATGTAAAGCTTTCATACTAGCCTTTAATCTCTCATTCTAGCCAAGCTTGGTACCTTTTAACATGAAACAAACTTTACAGTAGTGTGCGTCTCAGGAATCGCTGCTGTGTGAACTATTTTAGAGGCAACTTAAAATAAAATAAAAAGCAGAAATAGTTTTTTACACAAGGAGCCAAAGCTCCCACGACCACTGATAAGTACACGCAACTTTGTGCGGATGCACTGAGCGAGCACCACTTCAGACATAAGGTGGTAGATGGTATGTTCAAACAATGTTAATTATAATTCAACCTGAAGCATTGAGGGCCTTTTTAATAAAAAATAAAATGAATGGAATGTGGAACTTATGTGGAATTTTCAGTGAAGAGAAAAACCTATTAATTCCACCATCAGTTTGAGGTGCTGAAAAACTAAGAGATGTGTAGAGATGTGATGGTGCAATCAGCAAAGCTGTCAGAGGAAGAGATTAGTCTGCGAATCTGATTAGTTTGAACACTCAAATGCCTCGGCCTGTAAGCTTGGCCAGAAATGGGACTATTCAGCCCAGTCCATTCACTGGTCAAAGGTCAAATGTCTAAGGTAGATAGGGTCTTCACTAGTTACCAAAACTACAAATTCATTATTAAGGCTAAACCTAACTTTAACCACACTTCTAACCTTATGCCTAACCTTAAATTAATGCCAAAAAGCAATTATTTGTTTTCATGCATTTTTATGATATAGCCGATATACACCGAACAAAAATATAAACACAACATGTAAAGTGTTGGTCCCATGTTCCATGAGCTGAAAAAAAAGATCCCAGAAATGTTTCATATGCACAAAAAGCTTATTTCTCTCAAATAAAATGCTCAAATTTGTTTACATCCCTGTTAGGGTTGGCATATCAGAAGCTGATTAAACAGCATGATCATTACACAGGTGCACCTTGTGCTGGGGACAATAAAAGGCCACTCTAATGTGCAGTTTTGTCACACAATGCCACAGAGTTCTCAAATTTCGAGTGAGTGTGCAATTGGAAAGCTGACTGCAAGAATGTCCACCAGAGCTGTTGCCAGAGAAATGAATGTTAATAGACCGCAGACCACGTGTATGGTGTTTTGAGGGCGAGCGGTTTTCTGATGTCAACGTTGTGAACAGAGTGCCCCATGGTGGCGGTGGGGTTAAGGTATGGGCAGGCATAAGCTACGGGCAATGAATGCAATTGCATTTTATTGATGGCAATTTGAATGCACATGAGATACCGTGATGAGATCCTGAGGCCCATTGTCTTGCCATTCATCCGCCGCCATCCCCTCATGTTTGAGAATGATATTGCACGGCTCCCTTTTGCAAGGATCTGTACACATTTCCTGGAAGCTGATAATGTCCCAGATCTTCCATGGCCTGCATACCCACCAGACATGTCACCCATTGAGCAGGTTTGGGATGATCTGGGTCAACCTGTTTCGACAGCGTATTCCAGTTCCCGCCAATATCGAGCAACTTTGCACAGCCATTGAAGAGGACTGGGAAATATTCCACAAACCACAATAAACCGCCTGATAAACTCTATGTGAAAGAGATGTGTCGTGCTGCATGAGACAAATGGTGGTCACACCAGAAACTGACTGTTTTTCTGATCTGCACCCCTACCTTTCTTTTAAGATATCTGTGACCAACAGATGCATATCTTTATTCCCAGTCATGTGAAATCCATAGATTAGGGCCTAATGAATTTATTTCAATTGACTGATTTCCTTACATAAAAGCTTTGAAATTGTTGCACGTTGCATTTCTATTTTTGTTCAGTATATATTTTTACTTTGTGTCTGTGGCAACTAGTGAGAACCGATAGACAGTGAGCGGGTTCGATTAATCTCGCCCGTGTAGCCATGTTTTGCATCGGCTGAAAGTTGATTTTGGAACCGGGCTGCTTCCCGGGCGTGAGCCAGGTGCCCCGCTTTGTCCGACGGCGACGTCTGCTCAAAACAAAAGTCACGTAATTAAGCACGTGTTGTAATTAGTAGGATTCTGTGTTTTTACATGAAAAAGTGATTGCTTTTGATTAAAACTCTTTATCTGCCTTTCCAATGAAAAATAGTTTGAAAATCCTGAACGTATTTGATAGAAAAGAGTAGATGTATGTTTAAGCAATAATGCCAGAGGCTATATGGCCAATATACCACGGCTAAGGGCTGTTCTTAGCCGTGGTATATTGGACACATATCACAAACCCCACAAGTGCCTTATTTATATTATAAACTGGAGACTAACGTAATAAGAGCAGTAAAAATAAATGTTTTATCATACCCATGGTATACTGTCTGATATACCATGGTTGTTAGCCAATCAGCATTCAGTGCTCAAACCAGACAGTTTATAATTCTGGACAATGCACCATGTTGCCTTGTTGACAACATGACCGAGCGGTGCAGATTACTGTTCGACTTGAGACGGGCAGTCCTCCTTCCCCACTTTCGCCCAATGATGTGACAAGCCATTGCCCGGTTCAGCCCGGGCCAGCAGAAAATAACTCCCACTGACTTCCTATCACACCATGACTAACCAATCCTAACATAGGCCTATGTAAAGTTAAAATCCTAAGTTGCTACAGCCATTTTTGGACTTATAAATTAATGATATATACCCATTGAATCTTGAAGAATGTAACTTATAAATGCCTCATAAAATTAGTTAAACTGTCATACCCCATCAGAACCCCAAATATAAGCTTATTTTTCTTTAATGTTTCTAAACAATGTAAATTTAAACTAACACTGCATAGCCTCAAAACATGTTTAAAACTAGCTTATACATTTGATATCATAGAAGGTCAGTACTTGCATCCATAGCTCTGTCTAAGAATTTGAGAGTGGTCACATTTTCTCCAGCCCTTCCCTTAGCTTTTTAACAAAACAGGGGTGGGGATGTTTTCTTATGATTTCAATTAGGGATTCTAGCTTAAAAAATATGATTTGAAGGTATTCCTAATGTGTTAATAAGTCTTCCATACAACACCACATGTAGTATGCCATTGGTTTTGGGCAGAGACCCATTTTGGGGTTATGATAAGGTAGCTAAACGGCAATAATGCAACTCACATTTACAGCCATAGGCATTTGTAAATCATAACCTCTTGAAACTAGGGGGCACTATTACAGCCATAGGCATTTGTAAATCATAATCTTCAAAATCAAGGGGTATAATTCAGCAAAACAAAATTGCAAAACAAATGGATGTTAGCTAGCCTACTATATGGGTGGCTAGTTAGTTAGCTTGCTAGCTAGTTGGCTAGATTTAGGTAGCTACCTTCAGTCAGTCTTGATGTTGTTCTTTATTTGTTAATGTACAGTGAGGTATTTGTGAATCCCAAACAAGGTGAAAGTCACTATCTGGCCAAATAGAATAACAACAATGTCCAAACCCCTGCCTAGTTCTACAATTTCTACAACAACCCCCGGCCTTGTTGCTGACAAAACTCAGAGGGAGACTTCCAGAGAGTGACAATACACTCGTGAATGTAATTATATCATTCATATGAATTAATAAAACGAGCATGAAATTCATATTTGTGATTCAGCCATAGACTCGTCGCTCGTGTTGAATCGACTACATGATCTATCTATTAACTTTGCTTGGCTGCATAACTTTTCTGTAGCAGCCTGTGTGACTGACTGACCGCATCTGGGAGCTGTACCTTGACTTTCTCTCTCTCTCTCTCTCTCTATATATATATATATATAACTCAGCAAAAAAAGAAATGTCCCTTTTTCAGAAGCCTGTCTTTCAAAGGTAATTCGTAAAAATCCAAATAACTTCACAGATCTTCATTGTGAAGGGTTTAAACACAGTTTCCCATGCTTGTTCAATGAACCATAAACAATTCATGAACATGCACCTGTGGAACGGTCGTTAAGACACTAACAGCTTACAGACGTTAGGTAATTAAGGTCACAGTTATGAAAACTTAGGACACTAAAGAGGCCTTTCTACAGACTCTGAAAAACACCAAAAGAAAGATGCCCAGGGTCCCTGCTCATCTGTGTGAACGTACCTTAGGCATGCTGCAAGGAGGCATAAATCCGAACATCACACCTGCGGGACAGGTACAGGAGTGCAACAACTGCCCGAGTTAAACCAGGAACGCACAATCCTTCCATCAGTGCTCAGACTGTCCGCAATAGGCTGAGAGAAGCTGGACTGAGGGCTTGTAGGCCTGTTGTAAGGCAGGTCCTCACCTTACCTGCAACAATGTCACCTATGGACACAAACCCACCATCGCTGGACCAGACAGGACTGGCAAAAAGTGTTCTTCACTGACCAGTCTCACCAGGGGTGATGGTCGGATTTGCGTTTATCATCAAAGGAATGAGCGTTACACCGAGGCCTGTACTCTGGAGCGGGATTGATTTGGAGGTGGAGGGTCTGTCATGGTCTGGGGCAGTGTGTCATAGCATCATTGGACTGAGCTTGTTGTCATTGCAGGCAATCTCAATGCTGTGTGTTACAGGGAAGACATCCTCCTCCCTCGTGTGGTAACCTTCCTGAAGGCTCATCCTGACATGACCCTTCAGCATGACAATGCCACCAGCCATACTGCTCGTTCTGTGCGTGATTTCCTGCAAGACAGGAATGTCAGTGTTCTGCCATGGCCAGCGAAGAGCCCAGATCTCAATCCCATTGAGCACGTATGGGACCTGTTGGATTGGAGGGTGAGGGCTAGGGCCATTCACCTCAGAAAGGTCCGGGAACTTGCAGGTGCTTTGGTGGAAGGGTGGGGTAACATCTCACAGCAAGAACTAAAGCACCTTATACCACCCACCACTGCGACCTGTATGCTCTAGTCGGCTGGCCCTCCCTACATATTCGTCGCCAGTCCCACTGGCTCCAGGTCATCTACAACTCCATGCTAGGTAAATCTCCGCCTTATCTCAGTTCACTGGTCACGATGGCAACACCCACCCGTAGCACGCGCTCCAGCATGTGTATCTCACTGATCATCCCTAAAGCCAACACCTCATTTGGCCGCCTTTCCTTCCAGTTCTCTGCTGCCTGTGACTGGAACGAATTGCAAAAATCGTTGAAGTTGGAGACTTTTTTCTCCCTCACCAACTTTAAACATCTGCTATCTGAGCAGCTAACCGATCACTGCAGCTGTACATAGTCAATCGGTAAATAGCCCACCCAATTTACCTACCTCATCCCCATACTGTTTTTATTTATTTACTTTTCTGGTCTTTTGCACACCAGTATCTCTACCTGCACATGACCATCTGATAATTTATCACTCCAGTGTTAATCTGCTAAATTGTAATTATTCGCCTACCTCCTCATGCCTTTTGCACACAATGTATATAGACTCTTTTTTTATGTAAAAAAAATGTATACTGTGTTATTGACTTGTTTATTGTTTACTCCATGTGTAACTCTGTGTTGTTGTCTGTTCACACTGCTATGTTTTATCTTGGCCAGGTCGCAGTTGTAAATGAGAACTTGTTCTCAACTTGCCTACCTGGTTAAATAAAGGTGAAATAAAAATAAAATAAAATAAAAAAGAACTGGCAAATCTGGTGCAGCCCATGAGGAGGAGATATACTGCAGTACTTAATGCAGATACACCAGATACTGACTGTTACTTTGATTTTAACCCCCCCCCCCTTTGTTCAGGAACACATTATTCAATTTCTGTTTGTCACATGTTTGTTCAGTTTATGTCTCAGTTGTTGAATGTTGTTATGTTCATACAAATATTTACACATGTTAAGTTTGCTGAAAATAAACGCAGTTGACAGTTGAGTTTATATACACACTACCATTCAAAAGTTTGGGGTCACTTAGAAATGTCCTTGTTTTCCATAAAAACATACTTGAAATGAGTTGTAAATATAGTCAAGACATTGACAAGGTTATAATGATTTTAATATAAATAATAATTGTATCCAAACTTTGCGCTTGTCAAAGAATCCTCCATTTGCAGCAACTACAGCCTTGCAGACCTTTGGCATTCTAGTTGTCAATTTGTTGAGGTAATCTGAAGAGATTTCATCCCATGCTTCCTGAAGCACCTCCCACAAGTGTAGACATTGTTAATGTTGTAAATGACTATTGAACCTGGAAATGGCAGATTTTTTAATGGAATATCTACATAGGTGTACAGAGGCCCATTATCAGCAACCATCACTCCTGTGTTCCAATGGCACGTTGTGTTAGCTAATCCAAGTTTATCATTTTAAAAGGTTAATTGATCATTAGAAAACCCTTTTGCAATTATGTTAGCACAGTATCTGGAGCATCAGCATTTGTGGGTTCAATTACAAGCTCAAAATGGCCAGAAACAAATAACTTTCTTTGGAAACTCGTCAGTCTATTCTTGTTCTGAGAAATGAAGGCTATTCCATGTGAGAAATTGCCAAGAAACTGAAGATCTCGTACAATGCTGTGTACTACTCATTACAGTGCAAACTGGCCCTAGCCAGAATAGAAAGAGGAGTGGGAGGCCCCGGTGCACAACTGAGCAAGAGGACAAGTATATTAGTGTCTAGTTTGAGAAACAGACTCCTCACAAGCCCTCAACTGGCAGCTTCATTAAATAGTACCCACAAAACACCAGTCTCAACATCAACAGTGAAGAGGCGACTCCTGTATGCTGGCCTTCTAGGCAGAGTTCCTCTGTCCAGTGTTTGTGATCTTTTGCCTATCTTGATCTTTCTTTTTATTGGCCAGTCTGAGAGATGGCTTTTTCTTTGCAACTCTACCTAGAAGACCAGCATCCCAGAGTACGCACTTCACTGTCACTGTTGATGTTGAGACTGGTGTTTTGCAGGTACAGACATGGTTTTGCACAGTATTTTGATGAGTTGAGCTTTTTGAACAGGTGAAAGGCAGCGAGTAGAATATGATATAATATGGGAAATATGAATTGTATATGGGAAATCATTCCTAAAGGAAATCAATCCACAGAACTCTAGAATCCAACGTTTGTGAGGCATAACAAATATAATTTTGTGATGAATAGAGAAACGTCTCTGTGTATGATGTCACTGTGCATGGAAAGAGACGAGTGTTTGTGTGGACTCTTAGTCAGGCCAGTGTATAAAAGCATTAGTCTTCGAGCGTAAAAAATAAATACATACGTGTAGCCTATGCAACTCAGGTTTGCAAAACAACCCCTCTATAACCCTCTCTCTAATCTCATTTGGAAGTTACCATAACGGAAATGTCTGCATCCCGTGACCATGTTTTGTCTGTGCGCAAATTATAAGAAGGAAAAAACTGAATTGCTAGGCAGCACAACTCGATCCACAAATCGTAATGCGCGTTTTGGGCTGTCACAGACTCACAGATATGTTTAACAATACAGTAATCTCTCTTTCTTCTTCGGAATTCCTCCTTACATTCTCTCCTCCTATCATTTTGCGCACCATGCTCTCCCACCTCAGCTCTTATTCGCTCACTCCAGCTCAAAACATTTGTGCAGTTAGTTCTAGCTCCATCGACTCCTATGTGTGAGAGCGTGCTGATGGATGTGAGAAGTGAAGTAGCCTAGATTTGATAACATCATGGAATTATTTTTCTAAGAACACCTGTAGAAAGATTGTGCACTGGGGAACTATTCTAAGAAGGACAATAACCATATAAATGCAACGTTTTATTTGGGAAAAAATAACAACAAATGGTTATCTTTACCTTCATGGATGTCGAGGACATTAGTGAAAACGCTCACCAACACTGATGGCAGTGTTCTGCAATTTGCATCTATGTTTTTGGACTTTTCATAATACCAAGACCGTAAGCTCTTCTTCTTCTTCTTCTTCTTCGGGTGTCTACTGAAATGCGCTAGAGGAGCTGAAAGGAAGGGGGAGAAGGACAACACAATGAGGGGGAAATACTTTCTGCTCGGTTACTTGTTGGTCAAAGTTATAGCGCTGGTCTGCAAGGCGGACGGAGAACCAGGACAACTGGATGGCTTTGTCATGATGACGACCTCCAACGGATCCAGGGAGGACGAGGGCGCAGGCTTCTCAGAGCCCCCACACACGGAGGACCGGTGCCGGGGGTACTATGATGTGATGGGCCAGTGGGACCCGCCGTTCGTTTGCAAAACGGGCGATTATCTGTATTGCTGCGGCACCTGTGGCTTTCGGTTCTGCTGCTCCTACAAGACCTCGCGGCTGGATCAGAGCACCTGTAAAAACTACGACACTCCGGTGTGGATGATGACAGGTCAAACCCCGTTTAAGAAAAATGA